>NC_056744.1:1761264703-1761452203 GCF_019279795.1 Protopterus annectens
TTGATTCACTGTCATGTAAATACAACACAAGGTGTTAAGCAGAAATCATGTCTTAATTCCTGAATGTCTCAAGCTGGAACATCCAATGAGTGACCTCTCAAACCTCTTGCATCAGATGCACATGGGATATATGCAAATGACCCTTATGAACACCATATATCCCATGTGCCTCTGATTCAAGAGGTTTGAGAGGTCACTCATTGGAAGTTCCAGCTTGGACGGAGTTTTCATTTAGTTTTTACTGAATGGTTTTTCTGTGTGACCTTCTCACTCATTGTTTTAGTTAATTCCTGAATGTCACTCAAAGCAACTCAGAAGGGCTCTTTTATTTCTGAACAGGTAAATGACTCAATGAGTGTTTGTTATTTTTTTCTCTTATACCTTGTAATGCATGTCAAGTTGAATAAAATATGAATATGTTAGAGTGCATCATTGAATCTTGTATTTTAAAGCTTTTCTTCTATACTTTTTCTGTTATAAAGTGAGGATATAGATATGGGAAAAATGTCCTTAATACCTGATGGAAATACATTTATTATTTCTTAAGAATTTTTAGTGTGTATAACCCATTAACAGCTACAAAAATCAAACAATTGCACAAATGAAGTAGAAGAAAACAAAATGCATAGAAAATGGCTCAGAATAACAAATTTCATAGTAACTTAAAGTATTAAAAATATAAAAAATGTATTCCAAACAAGAGATATAATGAATCGTATCACTATTTTTAAATAAAAAAACAACTATAATTTATGTTCTACTATGATTAAAGCATTAATAACATTTCAGAAACAAGTTTAAGTTACATTATATAGCAAACAAAAGTAGAACTATTTTCCATTTTAATAATATAACATGCAAGGATATATTTAAAGACTCACTGAACAAGTCTTTGTATACCTCACCAGTCAGCATAATGTATCAGTTATTCACTACAAGCTAGATGTTTTCCCATGGAATGGGGAAAGGCAAAACTAACTGTAGTGTATAATATTTTGCCGTTTTTTATTAAAAAGTAAAGTTAACTGGACCCTCTCAGACCTAATGGAAAAAGAAAGTGGTAGCTGGTGCATGTAAGAAATGAGGTCCCACTCTGTGTTGTATAATTACCAGAGGCTCCTCCTCCTTCCTGCATTCTGCAAGAAATCGGACAGGTTGACAGGCAAAATACCAGAATATCTGCAGAATACTAACATAATGAATAAATGCAAATTAAGTTTTACAGCAAGTAACAGTAAAACTTAAGCCATTGAAGAATGTATTGTTTAGAATATAGAAAAGCAGAACAGAGACAGAAGACTTTGCAATGGTCGTATATGTGGCTTATCTAAGGTGCTGGTTTCTGTTACACTCAAGTACCTCCTGATAAAGGCAGCTCAACAAGGACTTACAGGTGCAGCTGGAAATATATTTACCTGGTTACCTGCAATGTTTTATTATTTCATGGTAAGAATGATCTTTCATTGAATTGTTTGTGCTTTGGGTTTCTATGGTGCTGAATTGTGTTTGTTCTCATTAAGCTTATGGATATTGGACTGGTTAGCGTATGGGAACTATTTTTTACATTTTCACGGTTATATTACGTTCATAGAACAGTGTGGGTAAACAGGTTTGCACTTACTGTCCACTATCATACAATCTTGGACTTTATGTTTTTAAATATGCATTGGTATGGAGGTATATGAGTATGTGACCCCCCCCTAAAAAAAAAATAAAACATCACTTTTATTTTCATTTATTTTTAATTTTATTTATAGGAAATCAATGTGAGTAGGGTAGGTTCTGAAAGTTTTACATAGATTGATAGACAGACAGTATAGATATAGATACACACACACACACACACACACACACACACACACACACACACACACACACACATATATATGGGATCACTACTAAATCCCGAATGTGCAATATACCGATGCCCGAAATCGCGAGACCAAAGTACCGAAAGATGATAATACCTAAACTACTAAGTACCAAAGCACACAATCACAAAATATACATAGTGGTATTGCAATTTCATTGTACTACGTCGGATAATGTAGTGGGGTATAAAACACCTACTTTGACGTAAACGCGCTGTACAGCAATCAACAAGCAAAATATGTCTGACAACAGCTACAGTGCACCTGGAGATATTGGCCAGTTGTATAATCGAATGCAGTCGCAGCAAAGTAAACAGGTACTAGTAATTGAAGGTTACATGTACCACCTGGAAAGGAAATCTCATCCCTGGCGATACTGGTTCTGCAAATATAAACAGAGTGGAAGTTGCAAAGGAAGAACAGTGACACTATCATTATCCGAAGATGAGCAACTGTTAAAGAGCACCCCCCCCACAACCATGCCGGAGATCCTTTTGAAGTTGAAAAATATAAAGTGTGCGGTACACTAAAAGAGAAAGTGTCTCTCTCTAGAGATGCACCGTGCATGCTAGTGGAAGATGCTATGGCATCAACGTCTTTGCAATGTGTGCCAAGTCATCCCGATAAAAAAGCGCTATTGCAACAGATTAGAAGGGTTAGGAGTAAAACTAGTGATGAAACACACATCCCTGATTTAACATTAGAAGGTCTTGATATGGCTATCTTCCCCTTTCAGAGTGGTACGTTCATTGAAAAGCGCATGGTAGATGTACCCTCTCGTAATACTGTAGTAGTCTTTAGCACTATCAATAATCTTCATGATTTAAGTGTAGCTACTATCTGGTTGATGGATGGCACATATTTCTGCAAAGGTGTGCTCTGCCGACAGCTATATAATATTCATGACATAGTGAAGTATGCCGGGTATAGCAAGTGTGTGCCGTTATTGTATTGTTTGATGTATAAAAAGTCCCTAAGGGCATATAACATGATGTGGCATTGTGTACTGTATTTATTATCAGTGCATGAGTTCCCATTAACACTACAGTTCATCCTTTGTGACTTCGAAGTAGCTGCTTTAAAAAGCATTAGGTTAAACTTTGCAGACATTAAGTCGAAGGGCTGCTTGTTCCATTTTGGATGCAACGTTTGGAGGAAAGTGAAGCAGCTTGGACTTGGCTCACTTTATAATTCTAACCGTGGTTTTCAATTGGTGGTGAAATGTTTAGTTGGGCTGGCATTCCTTCCTGAATCAGACGTCATACCAACGTTTAATGCCTTAAAAGAGAAATTCCCAGCAGAGGGCATAGATATTCTGAAATATTTTTTCTGATTGGTACGTGTTTGGGAAACTTAGAAAGTTTGCTACATGATCTACTGCTTTAACATGTTTTCCACCTCTGTTTCCTATTACATTTTGGAATGTGTATGAACTAAATAGGTTATTTTTGCCATGTATGCAGAACTCGGTGGAAGCGTGGCATCGCCGATTGAAATGTCTGATTGGCAGTAAGGCAACTGATCTGTCGGTTTTAATGAGGGCTTTGGTGAAAGAACGGAATCGTGTGGATGGATTGCGAGAACATTTGGTGGCAGGCTGTCCTTCTTCTCCTAAACGCAGAAAGTTGCTTCAGCACCATAGCCAGTTTCAGAGCATACTGGATAATCAAAACAGTTACACCAGCATGGAATTGGTCAGAGCTATTGCTCATTTATTAAATATGTGAGGAGTGTATTATGTCGTACCAGGATAAACTGGGTGAAGTTTAAGTTTACATGGGGTTCACTTTCTTTGATTCTGGTTATTGTTTACAGTGAGTGTTACGAAGTAATACAATGGATTTGTGATGGTATTTACATTCATGGAACGGTGTTCATTAGCATTCCGTGTGCTACTCATATGGTTTCTGGTCTTGTTTTTCAGTTTGAGGTGTTTCAATTGCCTGTCTCACTGTTGCTGTTGTCACATTACTTTAGTTCGATATTTCGGGCTTTCGTTATTGTGTGCTTCGGTACTTAGTAGTTTAGTTATTATGATCTTTCGGTACTTTGGTCTCGTGATTTCGGGCATCGGTATTTTGCACATTCGGAATTTAGTAGTGATCCCATATATATATATATATATATATATATATATATATATACAGAGAAATATATACTTATACATAAAGACATAGATATAGTTATATATATATATATATATATATATATATATATAGAGAGAGAGAGAGACAGAGAGAGAGAGATAAGGTATGCATATGTATTGTGGCAAAAATCAATAGGGTTCCAGCAATTAAGTTTCACCAAAGCATAGCTTTCTCCTGCACTCAAAAAAAAAATAGGGGGGTGGGTACATCTTCGTCTGACTTTGATGAACTGTGTGTCTAGTGAATGATCCCTATCCCAGGGCTAGTGCTGGCACTAAAGTGGATTTCTTTCTGACTGAATGAACAAAGTTAGTTTTCTCACACTGACAGTATGACCTGGGATAGTGATACAGTCACAATTTGTTTCTGGGACCTTACTTAGAACAACTTTCCTTATCTAAAACACATTTGTAATAACCCTGAGGAGGTGATATGACCTAATTTTTGTGACGATATCTTGTACATTGCAAGTAATTAAGTAGGTGGAGTTTATAAGCTGTACAGCATTTTGAATAGACTGAATTATTTTACTGAAAACAAAAGTGGTAAAAACAGCACAGCAGTATTTGATTAATAAGGGAAACAGAAGGGTGGTCCAGAATATATTTTTCAGATCAAACTTTAGTTGAGGAGAGACAAAATATACATATTGAAGGATACTCTTGGATATAAGACAAAGATGAAACTACTCTAGTAATGGAACTATAGTGGAAATGCAAGCATGTTTCTGTTGCATATACTAAAGCTACATTTAGGGAAAAAGTGTTATCTTCATCTTTAATTATGGCATTAGTCCCACGTGTTAATGCATTATTACATATAGCAAACATATCAACCACAATAAAATCTGGAGATTTGTTATCATCACATAATAAAAATATGCACATCATTGTGTGTTTCTGAACAATATTTGCTAGAATTAACTTAACAATATGTGATGTGTATGCATGTCTGGAATACTTAATCAGGAATTAGAACTTAATATGTGATGTGCATGTATGTCTGGAATATTTAATCAGGAATTAGAACTTAACAATATGTGATGTGCATGCATGTCTGGAATACTTAATCAGGAATTAGAACTTAACAATGTGTGATGTGCATGCATGTCTGGAATACTTAATCAGGAATTAGAACTTAACAATATGTGATGTGCATGCATGTCTGGAATACTTAATCAGGAATTAGAACTTAACAATATGTGATGTACATGCATGTCTGGAATACTTAAACAGGAATTAGAACTTAACAATATGTGATGTGCATGCATGTCTGGAATACTTAAACAGGAATTAGAACTTAACAATATGTGATGTGCATGCATGTCTGGAATACTTAATCAGGAATTAGAACTTAACAATATGTGATGTGCATGCATGTCTGGAATACTTAATTAGGAATTAGAACTTAACAATATGTGATGTGCATGCTTGTCTGGAATACTTAATCAGGAATTAGAACTTAACAATATGTGATGTGCATGCATGTCTGGAATACTTAATCAGGAATTAGAACTTAACAATATGTGATGTGCATGCATGTCTGGAATACTTAATCAGGAATTAGAACTTAACAATATGTGATGTGCATGCATGTCTGGAATACTTAATCAGGAATTAGAACTTAACAATATGTGATGTGCATGCATGTCTGGAATACTTAATCAGGAATTAGAACTTAACAATATGTGATGTGCATGCATGTCTGGAATACTTAATCAGGAATTAGAACTTAACAATATGTGATGTGCATGCATGTCTGGAATACTTAATCAGGAATTAGAACTTAACAATATGTGATGTGCATGCATGCCTGGAATACTTAATCAGGAATTGGAACTTAACAATATGTGATGTGCATGCGTGTCTGGAATACTTAATCAGGAATTAGAACTTAATATGTGATGTGCATGCATGTCTGGAATATTTAATCGGGAATTAGAACTTAACAATATGTGACGTGCATGCATGTCTGGAATACTTAATCAGGAATTAGAACTTAACAATATGTGATGTGCATGCATGTCTGGAATACTTAATCGGGAATTAGAACTTAACAATATGTGATGTGCATGCTTGTCTGGAATACTTAATCAGGAATTAGAACTTAACAATATGTGATGTGCATGCATGTCTGGAATACTTAATCAGGAATTAGAACTTAACAATATGTGATGTGCATGCATGTCTGGAATACTTAATCAGGAATTAGAACTTAACAATATGTGATGTGCATGCATGTCTGGAATACTTAATCAGGAATTAGAACTTAACAATATGTGATGTGCATGCATGTCTGGAATACTTAATCAGGAATTAGAACTTAACAATATGTGATGTGCAAGCATGTCTGGAATAATTAATCAGAAATTAGAACTTAACAATATGTGATGTGCATGCATGTCTGGAATACTTAATCAGGAATTAGAACTTAACAATATGTGATGTGCATGCATGTCTGGAATACTTAATCAGGAATTAGAACTTAATATGTGATGTGCATGCATGTCTGGAATACTTAATCAGGAATTAGAACTTAACAATATGTGATGTGCATGCATGTCTGGAATACTTAATCAGGAATTAGAACTTAAAAATATGTGATGTGCATGCATGTCTGGAATACTTAAACAGGAATTAGAACTTAACAATATGTGATTTGCATGCATGTCTGGAATACTTAATCAGAAATTAGAACTTAACAATATGTGATGTGCATGCATGTCTGGAATACTTAATCAGGAATTGGAACTTAACACTATGTGATGTGCATGCATGTCTGGAATACTTAAACAGGAATTAGAACTTAACAATATGTGATGTGCATGCTTGTCTGGAATTCTTAATCAGGAATTAGAACTTAATATGTGATGTGCATGCATGTCTGGAATACTTAATCAGGATTTAAAACTTAACAATATGTGATGTGCATGCATGTCTGGAATACTTAATCAGGAATTAGAACTTAACAATATGTGATGTGCATGCATGTCTGGAATACTTAATCAGGAATTAGAACTTAACAATATGTGATATGCATGCATGTCTGGAATACTTAATCAGGAATTAGAACTTAACAATATGTGATGTGCATGCATGTCTGGAATACTTAATCAGGAATTAGAACTTAACAATATGTGATGTGCATGCATGTCTGGAATACTTAATCAGGAATTAGAACTTAACAATATGTGATGAGCATGCATGTCTGGAATACTTAATCAGGAATTGGAACTTAACAATATGTGATGTGCATGCATGTCTGGAATACTTAATCAGGAATTAGAACTTAATATGTGATGTGCATGCATGTCTGGAATACTTAATCGGGAATTAGAACTTAACAATATGTGATGTGCATGCATGTCTGGAGTACTTAATCGGGAATTAGAACTTAACAATATGTGATGTGCATGCATGTCTGGAATACTTAATCAGGAATTAGAACTTAACAATATGTGATGTGCATGCATGTCTGGAATACTTAATCAGGAATTAGAACTTAACAATATGTGATGAGCATGCATGTCTGGAATACTTAATCAGGAACTGGAACTTAACAATATGTGATGTGCATGCATGTCTGGAATACTTAATCAGGAATTAGAACTTAATATGTGATGTGCATGCATGTCTGGAATACTTAATCGGGAATTAGAACTTAACAATATGTGATGTGCATGCATGTCTGGAATACTTAATCGGGAATTAGAACTTAACAATATGTGATGTGCATGCTTGTCTGGAATACTTAATCAGGAATTAGAACTTAACAATATGTGATGTGCATGCATGTCTGGAATACTTAATCAGGAATTAGAACTTAACAATATGTGATGTGCATGCATGTCTGGAATACTTAATCAGGAATTAGAACTTAACAATATGTGATGTGCATGCATGTCTGGAATACTTAATCAGGAATTAGAACTTAACAATATGTGATGTGCATGCATGTCTGGAATACTTAATCAGGAATTAGAACTTAACAATATATGATGTGCATGCATGTCTGGAATACTTAATCAGGAATTAGAACTTAACAATATGTGATGTGCATGCATGTCTGGAATACTTAATCAGGAATTAGAACTTAACAATATGTGATGTGCATGCATGTCTGGAATACTTAATCAGGAATAAGAACTTAACAATATGTGATGTGCATGCATGTCTGGAATACTTAATCAGGAATTAGAACTTAATATGGGATGTACATGCATGTCTGGAATACTTAATCAGGAATTAGAACTTAATATGTGATGTGCATGCATGTCTGGAATACTTAATCAGGAATTAGAACTTAACAATATGTGATGTGCATGCATGTCTGGAATACTTAATCAGGAATTAGAACTTAACAATATGTGATGTGCATGCATGTCTGGAATACTTAATCAGGAATTAGAACTTAACAATATGTGATGTGCATGCATGTCTGGAATACTTAAACTGGAATTAGAACTTAACAATATGTGATGTGCATGCATGTCTGGAATACTTAATCAGGAATTAGAACTTAATATGTGATGTGCATGCATGTCTGGAATACTTAAACAGGAATTAGAACTTAACAATATGTGATGTGCATGCATGTCTGGAATACTTCAGGAATTTTCATAAATCATATCTTATTTTATGTTTTTTTAAATTACTGTTAATTACACATCTTGTTTGAAAAACAATCTATCAGGTTTATATTAACAGAAAATCGCATCAAAGAATACTAAAATTCCACAGCACAATTCTATCAAAGTGTCCAATAGAAAAAAAAAACACACAAAGTATTTCTCCTATATAAAATGCAAGGCTCCATCAGAGTAATTCTTCATTATCTTAGTTATATTAACAGAAAATATCAGAATGACGACCAAGATCCTGTGTTGGTTCAGGAGGTTGACTGTGTCTTGTAGCTGCTTTCATAACTTTAGTGTTACGAATTTTTTATATAGCTGAATTCAAATAATTGACTTGTTTGGCAATAAACATAGAATTAAATGATGGTGACACATTTTGGGATCAATGGACAAAGACGTGTTAATTCAAGAAGACACATGCAGCACAGTTGACAATGTGGATGTATGTGTAGAGGTGGACAAGAAAAATGTGATGAGAATTGGGTCAAAACATGTTAGAATAGATGTCAATGTAATTATGCATGATTTTTTTCTGTGTTTTTCTGTATCTTTTTGTCTTCTAACACACACTGGTGCTAGTTCCCTGACAGTAGGGACTCAGCCTCCAAATCCACTCTGGGAGGTTTTGTATGTGGAACTACCATCTTTCACACAGTTGTTGCAGGTCATGAGGCATTATTTTGGCATCTATATTACATAATCGAACTTTTAAAAGTTTGAATGTCATATGATTGACACCACATGATCGAACTTTTAAAAGTTTGAAAATGTAATAAAAAAAAATAAACCAAAGGAAAAAACCTACCTGAACAGTTTAAGCAGGGGGAAAGCCTCCCTGCAACCCCCATCCCCCACTCTTTAAATATACCAACTCCAAGATCGCACTACAGTGCAGAAAAGGGAAATCTTCCCATTCTGCACTGTATAGAAATCTCCACTGAAACATTCTAACTTTTAAAAGTTCGATCATATGGTGTCGACCATATGATGTTCGAACTTTTAAGAGTTTGGCAACGTGATATAGACCCTTATTTTGCACTTATTTAACCTGTATACAACCCATGATGATGACCTGCCTACCCACATCACTGCAAAGGCTGCCTATGTCCCCATCATATGAATGTTTCTTGGTATGCAAAAAGAGAAGCTACCATCACCAGCTTGGGTAGCCTCAAAGCACGTCCCTCCTAAATGGCTCTGTGTGTGTGTGTGTGTGTGTGTGTGTGTGTGTGTGTGTGTGTGTGTGTGTGTGTGTGTGTGTGTGTGTGTGTGTATGTGTGTGTACATAAATATATAATTATTTTCTTTATTTAGTTTTATGAGACTTAACTAAGACTTCCCAGAGAGTTATTGGCTGTTTACTAAAGTTGTGTCCTATTAGATCATCTAATATTGATTTGAAAGACATTTACTAACCTCTCTTTTTCACCTGTTCATATTTGCTATACTTTAATGTAGCTTTCAGTGACATTAACATATACTGAACACGTTTTAACTTTTTATTTTCTTTTTCCTTGACTGTTGATGGATGTTCATAATACTGCAAATTCCTGTATGAACATTTTATGTAAAGCCAATTACATTTATGTGAAACATTGCTTAGTTAAAGTGTAGCCAGTGCATGTTTAGGCCCGACTTTCCCTACTTGGCTGGAGAAGGCCTCTGGTAAAGCCATTATATGATCCCTTCCTTGGTGGGGGAGGTGTCGGATAAAGCTAGCATTTAGGTAGATAATGGGGCGTTAGTATTACATCAGTACCGTGTTACAAAATGGAGGGGAGTAAGAAGAGAACGGATGCTGTTTGTAGTTTCTCTTCTGGTTGTGGCAGGGAAACAGGTTGGAAAGCTGTATACATGAATGTTTTAAACAAGTCAGGGTCATTTATTGGCCCTTTGAGACTCAGTGAAAATCTTGCTGAGTTAATGCATGAGAAATCAGAAGAAAATGCTGTGGTATGTCATTTGATAATATTCTATGTTTATGCATATAGTCCGATGGAGATTTAATCTAATGTAAAAGAACTGAGTTTGCATCTTACATTTAACTGATGAAGTACCGTGCTAGGGTGTTTGATGACGTTGCTCCATACTGACAAGAAGAGATATTAGAACTTTTGAGTATATGACACCTGAAACAGAGACTGGTAGTTTAGGTGTCTGTCTTAAAGAATGAAATGGTTAATTGTGAATCTCTGGGAAAGATATGAATTTGAAACATGTTTAAAACTGTTCCTTCTGTTATGGTTCTGTGACAGTTAATAAAGGATATGAAAGTTGTTCAAATTTGTTTGGCTGTACAGAACAAGTTGGGTATTTGCAGACAGCAAGTTAACTATGAAGATTTGGCTGCTATGGTATTAATTTCTAACTCTGAGCAGTTGCTGGGATGTTTTTGAAAAATGGTGTGCACCTAGTTACTTAAGTTAACACCATCAAATTTCAGAATTATGTATGGTTAAAGGTGACTGGGGGGATAAAAGATCTTCTAGCATGAGACTATTTAAAGTCAACAGGCCATACAGAAGATTATCTTTTAGAATGGGTAAAAGAGATTTTAGTCATGAGAAAACTACTTTATACATAGCGATGATGATGATGATGACTGAAATACATGTTTATTTAGTTATTAACTGCTAAGAGGTTTTGATGACAGAGTATATCCTGCATTGTTGGTGTTGCCAACAGTCATGGTAAACACCTTTGTGAAAAAGGTATATATATTCCTAAAAGTTATGTTGCAAGATATTAAATTAGGCAAGACAATTAGCTGGATTCTAATGAGACAACACTGCTAAAGATAATTTTATTTATTTTTACAGATACCAATAAACATGAAAAGTGTTGTACCTTTTATCAGTCTATGGATTTGGAACTCATCCCTTATCGATACAATGATGTAAGTTTCTTATAAGTATCATCGGTATCCAGCGAATAGCATAGCATTAGCAATAGCAACAACAAAGTTTAACGTTTGTCTTTGAAATGACAAAGATTGCTGCCTGCAGTCTGCAAAATGTTTATTGTTATATGTTATTAGTGAAAATGGAAATTGGTGTAGCAACTGCTTGCTTGGTTTCACTGTAACAATAAATTACAAACGTAGCAAATAAACTGCAACCCCTTAACCTCCCTGTTGGTTCTTCTTAATGGATTCATGTAGCATTGTTGTCCATTCTGTGGTATTTTTTAAAGCATAAGGGCTTAAATTACAAAAAGACTGTATTTTGAAATGTGTGCTTCGTTGTCTGAAGTTACCAAAGAAAAGAGAACTTTTTTTTTTCTCCAAGTAAAAGCAGCTTTAGATGTTATAATAATACATAACGGGTTGTATAAGCAATACCTTTCAGGTGCCGGTGTAGACCTCCCATAAAGCATTAACTTTAGGCAATGGTTGGTTTATGATCTTCTGATCACAGTTTTGTGCATTTTTGGTAATATGTTGCTCATTAGATATGAAGCCTGATAACTCTTTAAAATATATGTATACATGATATATCCAAAATGAGTAATTACTGATGCATATTTGGAGTTTATATATTTCCGTTTGTTCCATGTTGATTCAGATGACATTCTCTGTGCTTTTGTAAGTTTTGATTTGGCTTTGTCATTCTGTAGCATTTACTTCATCCAACACATTGCCTGAAACTAGGGCATTGGTGTCGCTCATACAAAGAAACTATATCCTGCTACTTGCTTTTTATGCTGTCACATGTTAAGGTAAGAAAAAGTCCTGTACCAAAGGAAAATAGCCAAAAGCAATACCTGATGGCATTAGAAAGTTGCTACAGCATTTCAAACAGCAACCAAACTATAGTCATGACCATAAATACCTTGCATAAAAAGAACATGCAGTCTGCTAGTTTAAAACTAAAGTATTTAATAACAAATATACCCCAGATTCAGTTTAATTTGGAAATGATTCAAATTCAAGCATTTATTACATCCACTTGTTATATTTCCTTGGTTTCTGTGAAACTTTTTTTTTTTTTTTTCAGCTTTTGAATTTTGCTGTTTCCAAGTGTTTATAGTTTTTTTTTTAATGCAATATAAGGTGGACTGCGGCTTTTTCCTTCTAGAAAAACAAATATATTAAATCATTTTAAGTGCTCATATCTTGGCTAAGTTTTAAAACTGCTTTTATCAAATACAATTGCAAGATCTGAAAACAACTGATAATTACAAAATAAAGACTATCACTTCCCTTCTGGCCAGTATAATGATGCAGAGATGCAGAGGCAAGATATTCATGTGTTGCATTGTTAACCAAGGTTTGAGAAAAGGACAGGCTGATGTTGCATTCAGATGGATGAGAGAAGATGAGGACCAGAGGTTTACAAACAAGGGGCCACAAGCCTGCATGAGGGGGCAACAGATCAGTGGCCTGAGATCTGCAAGGAAGAAATGAGGGTGTCTCAGGACTGCAGAAAAATAACAGACAAGGGGCCACATGACTTAAGGGTAAGAAAAGATGAATCACAGGTTTGTAGAGGAGTATAGATGAGGGGCCAAAAGTCTGCATGGGGAGAATGGGCAAGTAACCAAAGGTCTGCAAGAAAAAAAGTGATGAGGGGCCACAGGCCTATAGAAGGAGAACAGATGAAGGGTCATAAGCCTGTAGGATAAGAACAGATGAGGGGAACACAGACTTATAAGGAAATAGCAGATAAGGTACCACAAACCTACAGGAGAGGAAGAGATGCAGGGCAGGAATACATGAGGGCTCACAGGCTTTCTGTCCAGTTTTGGGAGTAAGGATGCAGAATTGTGACCCCAGAATGTGACTGAGACAGCAGGCCCTTGTAGATGTAGAATAAGGCAATGATGTGGGTGACACAACAAAGAAGTCAAGAAGTGTATGCAAGGCCTTCATACAAGTTGGCGAGCACCCACAGCACACCGAGTTCAAATAATGACTATATGACCATCACTTTCGAAGGGCAATTATGCTCTATCTACATTGTCAGCCCTCATTCCTTGAATGGTATATGCTAGGTACATGCAAGGTCCAGGCAGCTCCATGGGAAGCATTGTCTCAGCAAAGGATTAAAGCAGAATGAAACTGGAAAGGGGCAACTGTAGCGATGTGTAGCAAGTAGTACTGGGGCATAAAACAGAGAGCAGAGCCAGAACAAGTGCAAATAACTTTCCTCATTCTGTTATCTTACTTAATTACTTTACAACTTTGCCACTCGTAATTAGCAATTGAAGACACTGTGCATGAGGGAAAATTGATTTTATAGACCAGCAGATTGCACATGCCACATTTATTGGTCTACTTATCTTATTCTACTATAAACAGAAACAAAGATAATAACTATGACAATTACACTTAATGAGGCCAGCAGTGCATAATCTTGTGATTTCAGTAAGGCAGATGTCTCCATTCTACTTGATTCAGACATAGGTTCTTGTCCTTCATGTGTGGATTCTTCGCCATCTGAAAAGCAAGAAAATAGAAATAATATTTAATGAAGTTACCAAATCAGATAGAAAATATAACGGACTACTGAAAGGCAGAAGCAATCAAACCAGTATGCACCTTTCCAAAACCATCACCTTTTATCAAATGAAAATATATATTTTTTAAAAAAGGCAAGTAGTAACAGAAAAAAAAACTTGCTATGTGACTTACAGAAATAAGCAAGTATGTCAAGAAAAGATGAGAAATATTACTGTAACTGTGTCCATCCCAAATGTTCACAGGTGAGTGTTCATAGGGATGAGAAATATTACTGTAACTGTGTCCATCCCAAATGTACACAGGTGAGTGTTCATAGGGATGAGAAATATTACTGTAACTGTGTCCATCCCAAATGTACACAGGTGAGCGTTCATAGGGAAGAGAAATATTACTGTAACTGTGTCCATCCCAAATGTACACAGGTGAGTGTTCATAGGGGTGAGAAATATTACTGTAACTGTGTCCATCCCAAATGTTCACAGGTGAGTGTTCATAGGGATGAGAAATATTACTGTAACTGTGTCCATCCCAAATGTACACAGGTGAGCGTTCATAGGGATGAGAAATATTACTGTAACTGTGTCCATCCCAAATGTACACAGGTGAGTGTTCATAGGGATGAGAAATATTACTGTAACTGTGTCCATCCCAAATGTACACAGGTGAGTGTTCATAGGGATGAGAAATATTACTGTAACTGTGTACATCCCAAATGTTCACAGGTGAGTGTTCATAGGGATGAGAAATATTACTGTAACTGTGTACATCCCAAATGTTCACAGGTGAGTGTTCATAGGGATGAGAAATATTACTGTAACTGTGTCCATCCCAAATGTTCACAGGTGAGCGTTCATAGGGATGAGAAATATTACTGTAACTGTGTCCATCCCAAATGTACACAGGTGAGCGTTCATAGGGATGAGAAATATTACTGTAACTGTGTCCATCCCAAATGTACACAGGTGAGTGTTCATAGGGATGAGAAATATTACTGTAACTGTGTCCATCCCAAATGTACACAGGTGAGTGTTCATAGGGATGAGAAATATTACTGTAACTGTGTCCATCCCAAATGTACACAGGTGAGCGTTCATAGGGATGAGAAATATTACTGTAACTGTGTCCATCCCAAATGTACACAGGTGAGCGTTCATAGGGATGAGAAATATTACTGTAACTGTGTCCATCCCAAATGTACACAGGTGAGTGTTCATAGGGATGAGAAATATTACTGTAACTGTGTCCATCCCAAATGTACACAGGTGAGCGTTCATAGGGATGAGAAATATTACTGTAACTGTGTCCATCCCAAATGTACACAGGTGAGCGTTCATAGGGATGAGAAATATTACTGTAACTGTGTCCATCCCAAATGTACACAGGTGAGCGTTCATAGGGATGAGAAATATTACTGTAACTGTGTCCATCTCAAATGTACACAGGTGAGTGTTCATAGGGATGAGAAATATTACTGTAACTGTGTCCATCTCAAATGTACACAGGTGAGTGTTCATAGGGATGAGAAATATTACTGTAACTGTGTCCATCCCAAATGTACACAGGTGAGTGTTCATAGGGATGAGAAATATTACTGTAACTGTGTCCATCTCAAATGTTCACAGGTGAGTGTTCATAGGTTTTAGGGAAAATATAACTATCCTGGGGCATAAATCCTTTTGCCTAGCACCACAGTACTTTTCATCAACTACAGGTACTGCTTCGGGCATGTGACACTATCTCTTTATTGTATGAGTTTGCTTTGAAACTTGTTTTCCACCTATCATAATACTAAACCGCTTTTTTCAATAAAATGCTAATTTTAATTTCACATCTTTAATTCAGACGTCTGCACATTAAACATAAAATGTTCAGGATGTCACTACTTTAAAATTTCAAGTACAATTTTAGACAACCATTAGATTTTATTTACTCACAAAAGTTTTATGCATGGCAGCATTTTATAATGTTTTATAATGTTTTTAAAAGTTATGCTTTGGATGTCATATGAGCTATTGCAGTACATTTCCATAATTTATCCAATGCAGTTGAGATAAGCATAGCCTTTTGCTGCCAGTAAGGGTGTGCGTTTGCCCTATTCCATGACTGAGGGAACTGAAACTGTTAGAATGAGGGGCAAAGATTTCTCTGTAACTCACATACTATGGCAAGTCCTTCTGTGTCCAAAATATCAAGGCCTGCTACTGCAATTCATGAGTCATGGAACCAGAATGGATAAACCATGTGTGTGTGTGTGGGGGGGGGGGGGGGCAAAGTAATTTCACACTGTTCTGACAGAAAAGGAAAAAATGTTCCATTATACATCAACCATTGGAACTGCAGTAAGGTATTAATGTCTGCACACCAGGCAAAGAATACATTGTCAATGAAATCTTTGTAACCAAATAGATATGTAAAAAGGACCTGTTCAAAGAGATATGCATTTCCAATGTAGGACATACAACTTTGTATATATGGGGACAACACTTGCCCCCCCCCCCCCCCCGGCAGTTCCTTAAATCTGTCCTTGATTTCTTCCATTAAAGTTACGACATATTGTGTTTCAATACCAAGGACACAACATTGGTCATCACTATGTTTGGTGGCTGTATTACTATGATTGCATCGTCTCACAGACTAAAGTAATTAAAGAAAATAATATGTTGTAACATTTTCAGAGATGCTGTTAGATATCACTCTAATACATATTCCTAAACATAAACCAACAGACCTGTGTACTTTACTATTTTATTTTCTATTGGATATTGTTATTTTAAATTCAACATGGATCTTTTAGCCATTGTTATTGGGAAGTTTGTTTGGCTTTTTTATTTTGGACATGTTGTAATTAATAAAAGTATTTTGCAAAAAGAAAGAATTTGTTGCAATAGAATCTATTTTAGCTCTAATTTCAGTAAATTTAATTTTAGCACATTGGAAAGTTAACATACTTTACAAAATGGATATGTTTGGAAATACTATATTTTATACTTGTTTCATTAACAACTTTTTGTGGATGGATTTAAGTATATAATAATAATAATAATAGTAATAATAGTAATAATAAGACTTCTTTTTTTTTCAGATTTACTTAGGAGAAGATTTTGAGTGTTGTCTTTCAAAAGTTAAAAAAAACAGCTTTTATTAACATGTATTTGTATTCTAGCACTAGCCATTTATTGTCTGTTAAAAATAATAATAATAATAATAATAATAATAATAATAATAATAATAATAATAATATAAAGTGCAAGTTTATTAGGTTCTCTTTGAATAAATAGTTATAAAGGAAATGTTTTTTATTCTTTAGCATCTACAAGAAGGAAATGATTGAACTTGACAACTCAATAAGTATTTAGCAGATAGGTGGGGTAAATGTGTGCCATCCATTATAATAAATGCCAATTCAGCTAACACTGGAGATGTTTATACTGAAAATAAAGTAGTCAGCTGTGCTTTCAGTTTGATGAATTCTACTAATTGACTATAAATAAGAAATGTCATTACAAATTATTGGAAGATCTCTTTGGGAAATTTGACCAAGGCAGTAGAAAAGGTACCACTTTTTATTAATAAAGGAGATCATAGTTTGAAGGCATTGTTAAAAACTAATTTTCTAATAACAAGTTATTTATAAGAGAGAAAGGGACATCATGCCCATATCAAGCCTGTAAATACTGCAAGTACATCAAGCTAAGTCCATTCCTGGATAAAAAACTATTTGACAAGATGTATGAAATAAAGGTATAACGTTGCTGCTATTCAGAAGAGGTGGTTTCTCTTTCATAATATAGTAGTTGCAACAGCTTCCGTGTTGGGAAGACCTCCAAGATGCTGTCACACCTGTACGCAATACATTGAAATAAAATGACAACAACAACAACTGATGCAGGCACAAAAATTTCACACAAAGTCAAAAGTTTAAATTTAAGCTATTGTACAATAGTTCAGAAAATCACTTTGACTGATCTCATGTAGTAAAGGATTTAGTGAGTTTGTGTTTATGTCACATGACTATCTGCATTGTTATAGGATGTCTAGTTAGGGCATAGAAGTAAGGGTATGAGGTGTCAAGACTGCTTATTGGAGTCAAGAACTTGAATCCCTTAACCACCATTTGTCTATGGTGTGACTCCGAGCAAGTAACTTAAAGGAAAACCTTCTCCTACAGTTTAACTCAACTCTTAGGTTGCTTTTCTCCTTACATGCTTCCTGTATTCTGTAGGTACCAGAAACCTGCTTTTACTTTATAGAGCCTTAATATCCTTGCCTTGGAATGAAAGGGTAAGCCCATCCACTTTTTTTAAAATATAATTTGTTACATAATTTGCAAAGGAATTTGTCTGTGCCAGTATGACATACCATAGAAACAGAGAAATCTGTAGTCAAGTACTGCTGACAATCTAATGTGGGTAATTAGTCCTGCTAATGACAGGAGCTTTGCAGAAAGGTGTGAAACTATTTTCCAATGTCCTTATTGCAGGGAGAAGAAAACTTACACTAATTCAGAGCTACTTCCAATGTAGCCATGCATTTCATAGCAAACAGAGCAATTAGTTTGGTTAATGGTTCAAAGGCAATTGTCAGCTGTTCTGACAAATTAACATAAGTAACATCACAGCATTGAAATGTTAAGCTTTAAACTAAGTATTTGTTTATACTACTTTACTTTTTAAGATGATGTAAAGCCTGTGCACTGGCCCAGTAATCAAGGAGCCTCAATCCTCACCACTAGCACCAGTGAGGGGCATCCACATTGGGAGGATGACAAGTACACACGCAGTAAAGTACAATTTCCCTTAAGAGCACACAGAGATAACAGTCAGTCTGGGGCAGGTTTCTCCCTTTCTCTCCACATTCCCAGTAAGAATCCCCACTGGCACAGCTATAGGGTTCAGATCTCAGCTGAGTGGTCAATCCAAACCTCCAGCACCTCCTCTGTCCAACCAGTGTTTTGTGTCCCTGCCCAAGTAGCTCACACACACACACACACACACACACACACACACACACACACACACACACACACACACACACACACACTTTGAGATTTGAGTTATATACAAACACACAGACACTCCTGGGGAAGGCTGGCACAGATTCTCCAGCTATGCCCCCCTCTGCCCAGACTATACAGTAGTACTGAATGCCACCAGCCACTACTATCAGCTACCATAAAGCTCCTTACCAAAGGGTGTCTAATTCTACTGTGCAATGTTATTATTATTATCCAATTGGTAAGTGTGACTGAGACTTGAAGGCTATTTAGGAGTGACTTATACTGTATCACCAAATACATGCAAGTACACTGAGAGCTTAAATTATCTCTACACAAAACAGCCACAGTTAAAAGGTTTAAATATATTTAATAATAATAAAAGCACAACACAATACTTGTGAACTCAACACAATGACATTAGATAGTTCAGAAATCACAGGAAATACTTTAAAACAACATTGTAGGATAGTCTTACATAAATACAGAAAACAGCTAGACTAATGTTACTATTTCTATCTATCTCGAAGAGAAATCACTTACTTATTTACAGGGCAAAGCAAGTGCTGGTGAGTTCTTGTCAGCTTCAGAACAAAATACAAAATGCCATTCTGACTTGCTGAGATAATCGTTAAGTTGATAAAACACTGAGTCATCTCAGATTGCATCATTCTTATCACTTCTCTGATTTAGTTTCCAGGCTAACAGAGACTCAAAATGTAACATTTCTTTTTGATCTGTACCTGCCAGGAAGCCACAGCAATAAAAGACACTTTACATGTGAAACCTAGTAATTATCTTTGTCTTAGGACAATGTAAAGAATTTCTAGATGCAGACATCCTGTCTCCTAGCTTGAGATCACACAGTCGTAAAATTCTCTACTTATCAGCTTTCTTCCAGCAGGGTGAACTGTGGTTACATTTTTGAAGCTCAACACATAACACAGTTTTCTTACATTTGTCAAACAAGCCTGTGGATCATATTAATATTTACGATGACATAGAATTATTTACAAAATTCTATCTGGCTGGGCTAGCAGCCCCTCATTTTTTTCACAGATGACATTTGGAGAAAGTCAGAAAATGTTTTGTTTTTCCTTGTAGTTCTTGTAAAGTATCAGTACATTTAACATTTTCATGTCTGCCACCACCCCCCACAATATGACAGAACAATTCAATCAAGACTTCTCTTTAGAAAGTGAGACAGGTAGCAACCCTATCAATTAGGTGCACTGATACTGTTTATGTCTTCTTGTGACATCCTTCCAGTGGAAGAGGCATAAATGGTGCACAGATCCTTGGAAAGAAACATCTTCCACTGACTTTGACTCTGTTCTTACACAAGTGGGGTGCTTCAGCATTTTCTACTCAACAAAGGAAATGTAACTATTGATGGCAACCATAATATACCCTTAGCAAAATTACCCCGGCCAAAATCATAAAAGGTACTTGTAAATCAGAGGAATTCAAGCATGTTGCTGTGTATAAATGTTTTTGATTATATTTTTATTTTATTGAAGGGTAATTTAATTGAACTGCAGAATTTCATTTTTATGTTGCTAATATTAATAGTGTTTTGCATTTTACATTTAAATTTGACAGCGTTTTCATCAATTAACTTGATTTGGTAGTTTATGAGGAAAAGAAAGCTTTACATGTTAAGATGCTCATAAAGAAAGTTCAAAGCAATGCTTTATTTACATTTTCACAGCACACATCATAATAATTTTAAAAATAACGTAGTTAATGGGTAATTCATCAGGGCTAGTAAACTAACTGATGATGGTGATGATGAGAATATTTTCAAAAAGAAAGTTTGTCTTTAATGAAGAAATGTCATCAGGGGGTTATACAAGGAATACAGGAAAAATCATATATGAAGAAGTAAAACAAAAACAGAATGATGAAATAAGTGCCTTGTAGATAGAGCTTTGTCTTTACCTTGAATGACTAGGAATAAGGAAAAATAAAAAGATGGCTAGGTAGAGAAATGTGAGCAAGCCAGAAAATGTAATAAAAAAACTTTAGAAAGTATTACAACAAAACAAACAGGATAAGCACTTTTATACACACACGTACTTCTTCAGATCCATAAAAAAACACTCCTATCCTGTTTGTTTTGTTTTAATGTGGAATTACAAGGAGGGACAGCCTTTTTAGGGGCCAGCGTTGATTTTCTGAGTGTTCTGTCAGTTTGTTGTGTTACACATTAGTTCTTTATTTAATTATTCTTTATTTGACATCTGCTTACTAGGAAAAGTCCAACTGGGTCATAATGTAGCCATTTTCAGCAGAAGCCCAGGGAGAAAATGAAGTTGTAACAAAAGGGGGAACATTCTTAAAGACACATTCTAAGTGAAAGTCAATAGTCTATTGAAACAGGAAAAAAGTAAACATCCTCAAATGTACAAATGTCTTGCATGTAATTATTGCAGGTCTATTTATTAAGGACCCGCAATAAATATAACAAGCAGAAACACTTGCATTCAAATTCAGGACTATTATAATTGTAAGTCCAAATTTGTTGTTTATATTGCAATGTCTGTTGATTGCCAAGTGTTCTATATAGATACAACTGCTAGGGAGCTATATAACAGAAATGTATGAACATTTGCATGCTGTAGAAAATTGGATGTAAACAATGCATTAGATAAGCACAGTGTTTATTTTAAGAGAAATGGTAAAAATATGTCATTTGTATTTAGTGCTATAGAACAAGTCAAGAATTTTAAAAACAGATTTGAAGCCGAGGAAGAGACAGACTGGAAATAGTACATTTCATAGCTTAAACTGGAAGCTTGCCATTCTCTGGGTTTGAATGACAAATAAAATTTCAAGATTTATCCAAAGCATAACTATAATGTTTATGTAAATAATACAGGAAAGATGAAAAAAGTTTTCATAGATAAATAGGTGTTTATTAGGCTAACCAACATAGGGACCTTTTAAACCTGGTCATATGATCATAGGAAGTTACTAGGCTATTGACCCTGAGGCCCTTATAAGCCTAGCCAAGAGTTTAGCCCATGCATAGACAAGTCAGCACCCAATGTCCCTGTCCAGCAGGGACATGGGTAGAATCCAAGGGGTGTATTTTCTGTTTCCCATCCAGTTATGCCGGTTGTGCTTAAAAAGGTGTAAAGAGGTTCTCTGCTTGACATGGAGAGGGAGTCTTTCCACAGATAGGGGAGTCTCTGGGACACAAATATGTCCTACCAACAAGTCCTATTACTGCCACAGACCAGATTGAGGCCACGCAGCAGGTTGCTCGAGTGGAGCTTGACTTGCGGATATGCAGCAATCCCATCAAGGTGAGGTCTGAGATCGCCTTGTATGCCAGATAGAGGTCACCTCTGAGAACTCTGTATAAAACTGAGTAGAGGGGTAGGGCTTTTAGCCTATCTGTGTATGGTGGATGTTTGAGGCCCTGGATTCTCCTGGTGAGGAACTTCTGTAGTCTCTCCAGCTGCTGCGTGTGCAAAAATGGGCATTGTACTCAATATTGGGCCTTGTAAGGGAAGAATACAGGGATATCATGTCCTCCTTGTCCCCGGGTGAATCTTACTTATGAGGTGGGCCATGTAGAAAGCTTTCCGTACAACAGAAGCAACATGGTGGTCAAAAGTCGGGTTGTTATCAACCTGGGTGCCTAAATCCCTCACAACTGATTGCATGCTTAGGACATTGTTATTAATGTGATCATTTTTGGGAACATCACTCTCCCCGAAGGGGATGCTGTTGCATTTTTTGGTATTCAGCTTGAGGCCATGTTTCTGACACCAGTCATTTGTTTGTATGAAACCCTCTTGGAGAATGTCCACATCACTAGGGGAATTGATGACAGCGGTCAGCTTGCAGTCATCTGCAGCTTGGTGAGCCATAGCCCACTGGTTTTGGCCTGCACCTCATAAAAGTATATCCCAAATAACAGAGGCCCCAAGATCGAACCCTGTGGTATACCACTTGTTACTGGTCTACTGCTTGAGGTGGCTTTTCCTATTTTGACTAGGTGGATTCTATTAGTGAGCCAGTTTGCTGCCCATCAGGTAACATATGAAGTAATGCCTAGCTGAGAGAGTTAATCTATTTTGCTCGAGTGGGGAATAGTGTCAAAGGCTTTGGCCAGGTCAAGGTAGGTGGTGTGCACTGTCTTTCCCTCATCTATGGCTTTGGTGACTGTCTCAAAGAAGTCAACCAAATTTAACAGTCATGACCTCCCCTTGACAAAGCCAAACTGTGTGGGATTGAGTGTTTGAAGATTGCCAATGTCCTTGTTAATGTGGTCCATGATAATCCATTCCATGGCCTTGCAGATCAGGCTAGTTAGGCTGATGGGTCTATAATTTCCTGAACTGGTGGATACTCCACCTTTGTGAAAAGGGATGACAGTGGCTGTCCCTCACTCAGCTGGAATGAAGCCAGTACACAGGCTTTGGTTGAATATGGCGCTTAATGGTGCTGCAAGTACCTGCCTGAGTTCAAGTAGGATGCAGCCTGGGATGTTATCGGGTCCCATGGTTGCTGTAGTTTTTGCCTTTGAGAGAGCAGTGATGACCTGTTCCCTAGATATTAGGGGAAGGGGGCAGGTACCAGGGATGTCCTGATTTACTGATGGGGGGACAGAGGGGGTGAAGTTTTCACTGAATCTGTCAGCCAAAAAGTTTACTATATCTATGGTATTTGTATATGTGGTGTCCTTGACCACCAGGTTTGAACAGATCTGGGTGCTTCCTTTGAGGTTGCGGACATATGTGAAGAAGGCCTTATGACTGTGTCTAGTAGATGTGGCCAATTTGGACTTGAAATTTGCTTTGGAGGATTTCACTAGTGCTCTTAATTGCTTGCTCAGGCTAAGGAGAGATTGCTTGCAACTGGGCGCCTGATCCTTCTTGGTCCTGGATAGCAATTCTTCCCTTTTGTTATGGAGTTTATTTATTGCAGATGTCCACCAGACAGGTTTACTCTTCTGTGCAGAGGATGACTTAGCTCTGTCAGGTATTCCTGATTCCATTCATCTATATAAATGCTTGCATAGTGCTTTGGTGTAGTTCTGGATATTGGAGCCAGTTCCTACAGAGGGGGAGGGGGCTGTAAAGTTGTTTATACCATCCTTCAGGAGGCTGCAATCAACATTGGAGAGGTTTTTATGTTTGATCCTAGCTAGAGGGGGGTTGGGGGAGATGGTGACTTGAAAAGTGACCGCTTTATGGTCGGATCTTACCAGAGAGGATGATACTCATGTAGGTTAATACCAAGTCGAAGATATTATCACCTCTTGTGGGGGTACTAACAAGCTGTTCAAAGGCATTTGCATTGACAAAATTGAGGAATCTCTGGGCATTTGTCTTCTGGCATGAGTAGTTCTTCCAATTTATATTTGGGTAGTTAAAGTCACCCAGGATCAGGGTAAAAGGTTGAATCTTGATAGATTTGAACAGGTCCAGATAGGTGGATTGGGCATCTTAAATCAGGTTTAGGGGCCAGTAGCTTGCTATGATTTGAATAGGGGCTTTGTCAATGGTTAACTGTACTTGGAGTGTCTCCTGTGCCTCATACTGTTTGACCAGCCTGTAGGTGTGTATGTCTTAAAAATATATTGAAACCCCACCTCCTTTGGCTTTACTGCCCACAGTTTGGAGTCTGAATGTATGATAGGATGAGTAACCAGGTAAGGCTGGGGTGGTCTCTGCAGCTTTGAACCAGGTTTCTGTGACTGTGCAGATGTCAGCATTTTCCAGGGTTAAGAATGCTTGCAATGAGTGCAGTTTCATGTTTAGACTCCTAGTATCTAGCAGCATGACCTTTAATTTGTGTTTTGTTGAAATCGTTATGTTGGTAATTTCAACCTCAGCACTTTTCCTAAAAAAGGCACCATGGAAGAGGCAAGACCCTTTGCTAGAAGCCTGAAGCCCAAGTGAGACAGGCACATCTGTGTCTCTCACAATGGAGTCTCCTATAACTAATATGTTGGGTTTATGGTTAAGCCTTAGTGACTGTGAGACACAGGTGTGTGGGCTATGTGTGGTATGTGGTGTGGAGGGCTGTGGAGATTGTGTATGTTTTTGCCTCGGTGGTTTCTCTTGGGTATGTTTTTGTTGAGGACCTTCGCATATGTGGGTGTGTGCTGTGTAGGTGTGGGTGATGTTTGACAACCTTCTCGGTGCCAGATATACTGGTTTCACAGGGGGAGAGCATAGACTCTAAGTTCCTAATATAATTGCATCTCTCACAAGTTGTGTTCCTAGGTAGTAGTAGATGGTTGTCCGTGTACATGAGGCAGTTGCTACACTGTCTCAGGAAGCCCATATCAACCAGACTGGCAGGAGAAACTGTAGGAAATTGTCCAGCCATATTTGTCAGAATCTGAGGGAGAAAGACCAGGGAGAGCTAAGGGGTAGGCCTAAAGCCTAAGTGCTTAAACCAAAACTAAGAGGCTTAGAATAACACTTACAATTTAGGAAGAATATAAACAAGCAGTAATAAATGCAACACACAAGATGCAATTGAATACTTTAAAGAATAAGAAGCAAGTAGCAGAAGTAGCAGAAAAAGGCAAGATAAAGTAATAGAGTAGAAGGAGGAAACATAAATACACTAAAATATAATCAGCTGAATGAAGTGTTTTTTTTTTTTTTTTAGTAAAGTGCAAAGGGAGAGAGGAGGAACAAAAAATAATTCAAGGTTAAGGAACTAAGGGGTTTGCCCTAATGATCGCTGTATTGGTAGAATTAGCTAATGAGATGGGACTGGGAGGAGTTTCCTAGATCAAATTTACAGTAGGGGTGGGCAACTGCAAAAGCCAACAACTTTAAGAACAGAACAGCAGATGGTCAGGAGGGTAGGAGAAAAACAAAATTCAGCCAGAGGTCAGCAGCTATATAATTGCAGATACATATAAATAATTCACTCAAGCAAAAAATAAAAACAGCGCAGTGTTGTTAAGAAACACTGAACAGTTAAATAAAGTGCAAAAAAAATATACTTATACCAGCTCTATATTTCCAGATTGTTTGAGAAGCACTCTCAGTCAGGAGCTTCTAGCAAGATAAACAGAAATTCACACAAAGGTAATATTTTTATACCAGCAAGCGAAAAGCCAAGTCTTGAGGCAATCAGATAACACAAAAGCTGTTTGGCCAGTGTTTCCACCCTGGAATGAGTTTACGACAAGCTCTGCCTCAGAGAGCTGTAAAGGATCTGTTATGTGGAACCAATTAGTTCAGGCTAAGATGTTGTGCCAAATGCCTCAGAACAGAAATGAAAATTTCAGCAAAACTCAGGAAACAAAATTCAGTCACAGGTCAGTAAATATATAAATGCTGACACAGAAAAGTAAATAATTCAGTCAAGCAAAAAATGAAAATGGTGTAGTACTGTTAAGAAACACTGAACAGTTAGATAAAGTGCAAAAAATATCCTTATATTAGCTCTATATTTCCAGATTGTTTGAGAAGCACTCTCAGTCAGGCATAAGGACTAGCAAGGTAAACATGCATCCCAAATCTCTGACGAGTTCTGATAACTTTGATAGGTGTAAGCAGAGGTTTGGGAAATTACACATTTACAAGCCAGGGCCTGGCCTGGGTCCATTAGAGACATAGGTACCAAACCAGGGATCAATTTCTTGTTCCCCATCCAATTGTCCAAGTTGCACTTGAATTGGATTAGGGAGGAACTCTGCTTCACATGGATGGTGAGCCTGTTCTATAGACAGGGTAGTCTCTGGGATACATACCTGTCTCTCCAGTAGATCTTATTTACATCACAGGCAAGGTTTAAGTTTTAGAATGGATAATTCTGGTGCTGGGTTTTTTTTTTGTGGATATGCAGGATGTCCATCAGAGTGGGGTCTGACAATGCCCTGTATACCGGGCATAGCTCTCCCCTCAAAAGCCTGTAGGAGACAGAATACAGGGATATTAACTCAGTCACTCCAATGGAGCTCAGGAAGTTTGCACTGTAACTTCCAATGGGCGGAGCCTAAGCCTTTTGACAGAATAAAATTATTTCCTCACATTTCAATCAAATGTTCATATCTCTGGAGCCATAGGGGCGATGAAAGAAGTATAAATAGCAAACGCGTCAGCACAAACTGTTTTTATAGTGGTAGTATTCTTTAGGTTCTAGGTCTTAAACTGAATTTTATAAGTCACAGTGAACACAGTAACTATTATGTTTGTAATATTTTGTAAACAACGTACAATATCTCAGCAACCACTCAAGTTACACACATACTGTCAGCAACATTTTATTTATCTAGCTGAGAGCTTTCATATGAGGCTAAGGAGTTCTGTCTGTTACTTGGTTGTTGAGGCAAGTTATATTTAAGTAAATTAATATCATAAAACAGTCAATATATCTTTACTTGCACTAGACAGAGGTCAAATATTGATGCAGTTGAATTTGCCATTGTGTAAGGTTTAAGAGGAAATTTTTTAAAACCTTGTACATACTGCAGCATGGTTTTGGAATTACTGATGCAAATTTGGACAAGCAATATTTGACACCTAGAGGCATCAGTAGGAGTTAACTGCAGATGCACCTGGAGGCATCATTATAATGAGTTAATATAATAAAGCAACCCCTACTCTTTTCAATATGTGTCATGGGATGTTTTTGCCTTTGAGGATTAAGGAGCTGTTAATGATCTGCTTCCTGTAGTCCAATGGTACAAGGATTGATTCCCTAAGCCTCCATTGCCCAACTGTGTGACTCTGAGCAAGTCACTTAACCAGACACCAGTCCCGGGCTGAGTGTGAAAAAGGACCATGCAGATCAATGCTCTACCCCGATAATCAAATACAAATAAAATAAATAAAATATAACTACTGCCAACTCAGTGAGATGGGACCGTGGCTTAATGTTTCATCTGTGTTCTAAGTAATATGTTATGAATACCTTCAAAATTTCACCCAGATCACAAACTACCTTACTTGAGACATTGTAATTTACTTTAACTATTTGTCTCTCTGTTCTTTGGGCTCTTTGTTGTAAGACTAGGTACTTAAAGTGTGGAAAGAAGTTGCAAAGTTGGATAGTTGTATGTTTAAGATTATAATCAAACATCCATATTCTTTCTTGCATTTTTATATTGTTCTACTGAAATGTTTTTATCCTTCATTTTCTGTCTTTCCATTTCCTGTTATAAGTCTGCTAACTCATATTGGAAGTTATGTCCTTTACATATATAGGTGTAAGCCTTCCAGTGTGCTTAAAACCTCCTATTACCTTAATAAAGCTCTAAAGCAATGCAAAAGTATTTTGAGAGTACCCTAGGCAAGTATTGTAAATCTCTATACATATATAGATGCTACCAACCAGGTGCAAATAAACTTATCTAGCCTGTCTCCTGTTCCATACATAACAGAACATTGTTTAAAGGCCCTTCTTTCTCCCCATAAAGCCCATTGCATGTGTTATAGGCTCATCAAATGTGGATATTTACCCAAGACTGTTCTAACCCTGGGCAGGTAATATAATCTCAGGAAATCCTTCAGTTTGTTCATAGTCAAAACAATATTTCAATCCATCCACAGTCCCTTTTTCGCATTTTTGTAAATGGGATTGGGATGTAGGATCAACAGAGACCATCACTAGAACGAATGTTCAGTGCTGGTGACTAGCTATGCCATGGTTGTTCTTCCATACCATATGTACACATGTACACTCATACATATGGCCAATTAAGGGTGTCCTGTCCACATACACTACATTTTTGGAAATTTGGGATTTAACTGGGGCACCAAGAGAAAACCCACTGAAACACAGGAAAGACATGGAGACTCAACACAGAAGGCACCCCTGCTGAGAACTGAACCAGAGAACCTCTTGCTGTGAGGTGACAACTCTACCTCCTTCACCACTTCCAATCTCCCAAACAAGCAGTTATTCCCTCTTGAAATATTGGCCACATTACTAACATTTGAGAGACACTGTGAACTGTGATTTCCAGAGGAATGTAAAGAGCTTTTCTCCATGGGATTCCACTTAAAAGGGGATATTGCCTAGTCAGATTACCCCAGTTATACAGCATATATACATAAAAATTAATAGCTGAGATCAGGTATCCTGCCAAGCACTCCTTAAACATTTTGTATCTGGCATCCATATCAGTTTGTGTTGCAGTTCAATGGATAAAGTTTTTGTTACTAAGGTTACTAGGTTACTAGGTTACTGCTCCCCCTTTCTTCCCCACATGACATAAGGATGAGCAAGCGAATCTGAAAATAGTGTTATCTTATATCAAATGCTCTACATCAGTTAACCGAGTTTCTTGCAAAAGTATCATATCCAGGTGCATTTTTTATCTGTACTAATATCCTTTTACATTTAATAGGATATGTTAGCCCATACATCTCATAGGGAAACCTAATCTTAGTAATCCCGTCATTAAATCATAATTATGTACTCTAGCCAGATGGTCCACTGTTCACATAAATTCAGTTACTAATGAAGATATCTTAATCTGGCTTATTATATATTGGTATATGATAGATTTTAACTGAGGTATACCCACTTCTGTCAAATGGTCATAATGTATAAAAACAAAACCACATAGCCATTTATCAAAAAATAACATATCAGGAATAATAAAACTAACTATGTAGAATATGGTCACACTTCTATGGTGAAGGCCCTTTGCCTTTGCTAAGACTGGCAAAAAAAAAGAACTACCAGTTATCTAGGACAGCAAGGGGAGGTCATGTGTCGTCCCAATCTCATTGCAAATAATCCTGTTTCTAACTCATCAATTACCCCTCCCCCACCACCTATATCATTAACATTTTAATACAGCACAAGAGATAATCAATTATCTGTTTAACATTTAAGTCTCATTAATAATCAATAATCTTTAAGTCATAACCCTGCAAAAGTCTAAGCAGATGAGAAAAAAGAAATAGAAAAAAAAACAAGGCCTGCATTCTCCACTAATTTTGTTTTATATTAGTATGTGGCAGTAAGCAGCTGCCATAATGTGAACAGTACTTGATGTGTAATTCTACAACAAACAAAAGTAAAACATGATGAGCTTCTATCTGTTCAACTTCAAAATACCATTCCTTGTCTACTAGAAGGCTCACTGCATTGACATGAAAATTATAGGTCTGAAAAGTACATTTTATCCGATAAGTTCTCCCCTTTTTTCCCTGCTGAATGCATGACATTTAATATGGAACTCCCAACGGTCTATTTTTACCGGCAAACTGCAACAAAGCAGTCTTCCACACTGAAACAGTTGGCCCCTATTCAAGTTGACTTCTGCTATGAAACACTGGACTGGGTTCCTCCCCTTGGCAGATGCTGATCTGACCCCTTGCTTCAGGGGGAGTAGAATCATGTTGATCATGTAGCTGTAATGTACCAGTCAAAAATAGCTGACTGACTGTGTATCTGGCTTCCTCTAAGGAGCAAAAGGTACATAACCCCACTGGAAAGAAGATATGCAGAAGTGCTGGGTATATCCAGTGCATATTCGATTTGGTATATATACAAGCTCTCAATATGGGTTGGAAAGCAACTCTTTTTCTATGAGTATCTGCAGAAAAGTCCTGATCACATAGTACTCTAGAGTTATTTAATTTTGTTCACCTTGCCTGATTACCATTTTGAGTTTAGGGCTATTTCCTTCAATGCATACATTCAAACATTATTATCATAGAACAAGAGCACTTAGATCTCATTAGCTGATGTATAAACATCAAATCTGCTCACTAGATTCTTATGTCATCCACTTGTACATCAGTGAATCAGCTATTTCATTAGCTAAGAAGCCTGAGCAATCAACCCACTCTAGGTTTTCTGGGATGCCCAGGGGTGCAAATTAGTTTTGTACTTAACTTTGTCTTACCAGTTCATAGGTTTATAGGTTTATAGGTTCATACAAGGCTAGCTGCCCTGGGGCAATTATAAGCCTAGCCCGGTTCTGTATGGCTTACGCCACCCCTTGATTTGAGTATACTGTGCCCTTTTTAAGGTTTAGTTTACTGTGCCTCTGTCTAATAGTGACACGGGAGTAATCCCTGGGACAAACCTACGATCCCCCATCCATCTATCGAGATTCTTCTTGAAGAGATTCAGTGAGGTGCTCTGCCTCACATGAACTGGAATTATATTCCAGAGCAAAGGGAGCCTCTGGGTTATGAACCTGTCCCTCCAGCAAGTTCTATTTTTTTCTGTGCTGAGGTTCAAGTCCCTCGAGCGTGTGGCTCTAAGGGATTTAGATTTACTGAGGTGGAGCATGTCCATTAATTCTGGATTTGACATAGCTTTGTATGTCAGGCATAGATTGCCTTGAAGTAGGCTTTATGCAACTGAGTAGAGCTGGAGTTTTTTTAACCGAGCAGCATATGGCATCTGTTTGAGACCCTTGATCCTTTTGGTGAGATACTTTTGGGGTCTTTCTAATTGCTGCATGTGTCGGGTAAGGTACATCCCAAAAGGGGCATTGTATTCTATGATGGTCCTGATGAGGGATGAATAAAGGGGCACGATTACCTCTCTTGATCTAGATGTGAAACCCTTTGTGATGAGGTGGGCTATGTAGAAGGTCTTTCTAACTACTTTGGCAATGTGGTTTTCAAAGGAGAGATTGCTATCAACTTGGGTCCCCAGGTCCCTAATAACTTTCTCTGTACTTAATGGGTTTCCATCTATGTGGTAATTTGTGGGCACATTGTTTTTGCCAAAGGGTATGACTATACATTTTTTGGCATTTAGCTTTAAACCATGGCACTGGCACCAGTTATCTGTCTCTGTGAGACCTTTTGAAGGATGTTTGTGTCAGCTGGAGAGTCGATTATGGCACCCAGTTTGCAGTCGTCTGCGAACTTGGTGAGCCATAGTCCTCCCACGTTTGCCTGTACCTCGGAAAAGTATATACCAAACAAGAGTGGTCCCAGGACAGAACCCTGTGGGACACCTCTTGTGACCGGTTTCGAGTCTGACATGGCTCCAGCAACTCTCACTCTGTGGGTTCTGTCTTTGAGCCAGTTTGTGACCCATCTTGTGACATAGGGGTTTATATTTAAGCTGGATAGCTTATCTATGATGTCCGAGTGGGGTATTGTGTCAAATGCCTTTGCAAGGTCCAGATAGGCTGTGTGGACTACCTTCCCTTCATCTGTGGCTTTGGTGACTGTTTTAAAGAAGTCAACCAGGTTCAAAAGGCAGGATCTGCCCTTGACAAAGCCGAACTGGGTAGGATCTAGTGTCTGTAGGTCTCCAATGTCTTTGTTTATGAGCTCCATGATAATCCTCTCCAAAGCCTTGCAGACTAAGCTAGTCAGGCTTATGGGGTGATAGTTTCCAGGGTCCGTAGAGGTTCCACCTTTGTGGAGTGGGACCACTGTTGCTGTACGCCATTCTGTGGGCACATATCCTGTAGTGAGGCTGAGATTGTATAGCTGTTTTATTTGAGGGATTAGTTCCTCTTAGAGTTCATGTAGGACGCAACCTGGGACGCCATCTGTCCCATGGAAACAGTGTTTTTTGCTTTGGAGAGGACAGCCTTCACCTGAGCATCACAGATGTTTGGGAGGCAGCCCTCTGCCGGGATAGATACTTGCTCTTTTGCGGGGGAGGGGGGAGAAGTTTGCACTGAACCTGTCTGCCAGGATATTGGCGATGTCTGTGGGTTCAGTGTATTTTTTGTCATTTAGAATCAACTCAGAACAAGTCTGGGAGTTGCATCCCAGGTTCCTAACATAACTGAAAAAAGCCTTATGATTGTCTTTGGTGTCCTGTGCAGTTTTTCTCTCGAAGCTGGCCTTGGAGGATTTTATGAGGGATCGTAATTTTTTGCTAGTACTGTTCAGAGATGCCTTCCCTATTAGGGATTTTGCTCTATCATGTAGTAGCTTCCTCCTTCTGTTGTACAGTTTATTTATGGCAGGGGTCCACCAGACTGGATGCCTGCCTTTGGATGATTTGGTCTTGGTTTTGTTTGGGATAGCATGATCCATGCATTCCTGGAGATGTCCGTAGAATGTGTTTATATAGGATTCTGCAGTTTGGGCCATAGTTTCCACTGGCCCTGGGGCCTTGAAGGATTCCACTTCGGTTTTGAGAAGTGAGAAGTTCACTTTTGAGAAGTTTTTCACTGTGGTTTTCTGGGCTGGGGGTGGGGTCGGGATGTGGACATCCAGTGAAATTAATTTATGGTCTGATCTTACCAATGAGGAATATACTTCTGGTGTGGAGCATAGAGTCCCCATGTTGGTAATGATCAGGTCTAGTATGTTGTCCCCTCTTGTGGGAGTAGTGACTAGTTGTTCCATAGCATTTGAGTTTATAATTTCCAGGAACCTTTGGGCTAAGGTGCTGGGGCTTGAGTAGTGCTCCTAGTCAATGTTTGGGTAGTTGCAGTCGCCCAATATAATGGTGTTCGGAGAGATCTTCATGTTCTCCAATGTTTTCAGGAAAGCTGAGTGGGATTCCTGACTTTGAGAGGGTGGTCTGTAGGATGCTATAAACTGAAAAGCAGTCTTGCCCACTGTTAGTTGCACATGGATGGTCTCTGATACTTCGTGCAATGCCACTAACCTGGAGGTGTGGATATCCTTGATAAATATGGAAACTCCCCCTCCTTTTGTGGTTCGGTCCGGGTTTTGGGGCTGAAAAGCATGATATGAGGTATAGCCTGGTAGTGCTGGGGTGCTCTCTGGAGCCTTGAACCAGGTTTCTGTCACTGCACAGATATTGATGTTCTTCATACTGAGGAGAGCTTTGAGTGTGTGCATCTTGAGGTTAAGACTTCTGGCGTTAAGCAGCATTACCCTTAGTTTCTTGTTCCTTGTGCTGTCTATGGGGGTGGGTTTGACTTTTGAGCCTTGCCTAAAAAAGGCACTATGGGGGTGGCAAGAGCCTTTGCCAATATCCGAAAGCCCAGTGGTGACAGGTGCAAGCCGTCCCTAGTGAAGCAAAGTAGCTTGACAAGCATGTCATCCCAGGCTGACAGACACTGGATCCCCTTTGAATGACACCAAAATTTTAGCCAATTGTTAAAATCGATAATTTTGTCTTTGTACTGTGGCATCATTCTAGGTGAGGGTAAGATGCTGCTCAAGGTCAGGGTCATACCAGCCTGGGCTAAATGATCAGAGAGCTCCTCTGTCTCTTTTCATGTAGTCCAGGGAGGTACGTCTCACGTCATTCACAACAGCATGTACAATGACTGAGTCATATTTGTATCTGCTTTGGAGTGACCTGAGTGCTTGCGTTATGTGGTGGATCCTAGCACCTGACAGGCAGCTCACCATGACCTTCTCTTTATTCAGCCTGGTGAGTGGGACGTCAGTGTGTCTGACAATAGAGTCACCTATTACAAGAGTATCAGGTGTGTTATTCAGCCTTAAGGGCTGTGGCTGCTTGGCACACTGACTTTGTGGGCTATGTGTTGTGCGTGTTTTGTTTTGAGGTAGCGTTTGCTTGGATGTCTGCTTTGGAGGTCTCTGTTGCTTAAGTAGATTTTTATTTAGAGCCTCCGAGTATGTTTTTGTGTATTTATGTGTTTGGTTCGCTGATGTGGTGGGACTATGTGATACTGGAATTATGTTGTGTGAGGTTACCTACTCCTCCTGACTGGTTACACCAGTTTTGAGATGAGAGAGCTCAGCCTCCAGTTTGGCTAAATAGTTGCATCTCTCACATATATTTGAACCTGTTTGGAGGAGGAGAGGGTTGTCCGTGTACATGAGACAGTTGTAACATTGCCTCAAAATTCCCAGATTCACCAGCTGGACTGGAGAGGAAACCATTAACTGACCTTTGGACATGCTAGAGTAATATAGAGAAACTGAATTTAAGACGGACCAATAGAGGACAGGGTAATCGTAGAGAGTATAAGAGTAAGTAGTGCTTATGGTTTAATAGTGCTAACTTGTTGGATTACTTAATTGGACCAGTGAAGGGCCTTAGAATGAGAATATGGTGTTTAAATTGAGAGATAGAGCAGTTCTAAGGGGAAAAAGTGAAGAGCAGACTTTGTGGAGCCAGAAATAGTTTAAACCCAATTAGGCAGCGCTGCCCGCTGTTGCGCTATGCACAAAAACATGCAAAACCACGCAAAAGAGGGTTTTAAGAGAGGAAGATGAAGGAGTTTGGAATTGACCCAAAATGGACAATAAAACTACAGTTTCAAGTCAGTAACCACTCCCACAGGGGCAGGCAGGCTGCTCAATGTTTTTCACTGCCACTGATCAACAGAGAGACTTCCCTTTAGCCCAAGCAAAAACATGGCTTCCAAGAAACTTACAAACAGTTCAAGAACAGCAAGCCTGTAAGTGAACTTTTTTAAATCTCAGAAAAGTGGGAAAAAGCAAGATTGTTTTGTTTTTTTCAGAGATAGCAGAAGTTCACAAGTATCAACAAGTTATAACAGTGCAGTAAATAACCCCACACAAGAGTGCTAGGCCAAAGACAGATAAAATGCAAGTTTTGAAAACAAAAACGATTTTAAAAATAAGTGCAAACAGGAAATTCAGTAAACAGCTCTAGGTTGTGCTCTAAATACTGTTACTAATGCAGAAATCAAGTTTAACAAGCCAAAAATGCTCAAAATAGGTGGCTATGCAGATAAACTTAGCAAATAAACAGAGGAAAAATACTTAAAATCTCAAAAGTGGCTCCTTTCTTCTCTCAGCATTTTCTCCTCTTAGTGGGTGCTTCACCAACAGCCAATAAGCCTGAAAAGATGCCAAAACCACGAGGCAGCCAGGTCTTAAGAGAGGAAGATGAAGGAGTTTGGAATTAACTCAAAATGACAAATAAAACTACAGTTTAGTCAGTAACAACTCCCACATGGGCAGGCAGGCTGCTCAATGTTTTTCACTGTCACTGATCAACAGAGAGACTTCCCTTTAGCCCAAGCAAAAAAATGGCCTCCAAGAAACTTACAAACAGTTCAAGAACAGCAAGCCTGTAACTGAACTTTTTTAAATCTCAAAGTGGGAAAAAAGCAAGATTCTTTTGTTTTTTTGACTTTTTTCAGAGATAGCAGAGGTTCACAAGTATCAATAAGTTATAACAGTGCAGTAAATGACCCCACACAAGACTGCTAGGCCAAAGACAGATAAAATGCAAGTTTTGAGAAAAAAACGATTTTAAAAATAAGTGCAAACAGGAAATTCAGTAAACGGCCCTAGGTTGTGCTCTAAATACAGTTACTAATTCAGAAATCAAGTTTAACAAGCCAGAAAATGCTCAAAATAGGCAGCTATGCAGAAAAACTTAGCAAATAAACAGAGGAAAAATACTTAAAATCTCAAAAGTGGCTCCTTTCTTCTCTCAGCGTTTTCTCCTCTTGGTGGGTGCTTCACCAACAGCCAACAAGGCTAGCTGCCCTTGCAGGCCATTTAAACCTAGCGAATTTCTCTTTTTTTTTTTGCTTAAAATAACCTATTGATTTAGTTATAGCTTGGCCTTACCTATCGCATGGACGATAATTATATATTACCCCTAATAATAATACCTACAACCATACCATAGATAATCTGAGGGGACTCATCCATGAGATAAAGTATTTAAGAACTGCCCCCATCCATTATGAGTACAGGGAGCAGGCCTGGTGTAAATTTTCTAATTCCTATCCATAGATCTAAGTTGCACTTGAATGTGGATAGGGATGACTTTTGTTTTATGCGGATGGGGAGTGTGTTCCAGAACAGCAATATCTTCTGTGAGATATACCAGTCTGTCCAAGCTGTTCTTTTGTGTTGCAGAAGAGGTTCGATCCCAAGACTGAGTATTTCTGATGCAGTTTGACTTGCTTGTGTGAAGTAAATCCATCAGTAATGGAATCTTTAGCATCTACATGTTTTCCTTCCACCATATTCAAGTCTAGATTCAGCTACTGCTGCTAGTCAGTAAGTGGTGTCCACTAGGGGAGGTCCCAATCTCCATCAAGTGATATATTTGGACTGTTATTGCCTAATGAATATCTGAAATAAACGCAACTTTTTCATATAATTGGAGACTTTGGTGTTTTTTAAATTCCATCAACTAGCTAGAATTTTAAGGAGCTTCCTTCTATCTCACCTTGCATAGCATGCATTTCTTGATAAGGGAAATGTGACTAATTCAGACTTAATACTTGCTCAAAATGTGCTTCCATTCAGCTGACTGTTCCACTTCTATCAAACCACAATGTGAATAAATAAACAAAACACGAAGACTCTAGGATAAGATGAGAAGCGCCTGACAGCTTTACTGGTGTCTCCTCCTGGTACCTCGGCTAAAAGGGTCTATATAACTTCGATAAAATGGCAGAAGTTCAAACACCATATGTTCAAACTTCTAACCTCGAAGTGCAAAACCATCGAAGGCTTAGAACAGTGATTTTTTTTCCCCAGGGGAAAAAAAATCACTGTTCCAAAAAAACACATACACAACACAAGCACACCAAAATAAATAATCCACACATATACATTTCACAAAACCCTACTTCTAGCCCTACACTAAACCGTACACACATTACTATCTATCCACTTACCTTAACCCAAACCCTAACCCTAAGGTCCGTAACTATCGCACACTCACCTTACCCGCTCCATAACCCTAAGGTCTGTAACTATCGCACACTCACCTTACTTGCTCCCTAACCCTAAGGTCCATAACAATCGCACACTCACCTTACCTGCTCCCTAACCCTAAAGTCCATAACTATCGCACACTCACCTTACCCGCTCCCTAACCCTAAGGTCCATAACTATCGCACACTCAACTTAACCTGTTCCGTTCGCACATTTACCTTAACCCGGTCCGTAACCTTCGCACCACAGTGGAGGGAATAGTGAAGCTGCAGAAATGGCCCACCAAATTCTTTCCCTGGGAAAGAACTTGGTGTTCCACAGCTTCTCGATAATCAGTTTTCAAACTTCACAGTTCGAACATATGGTGTTCAACCCGCTGAAGTTTTGACGAACTGATAGGAACCTGGCTAAAAGACTTCAAGGGATAACTTATACACCAAAAGCACACCTTTATATACAAAATCACTATGTGTACATTAATTAATTAATTACAGTGACATTATAAATTGCAACAATTACATTTAAAGTGACATTTTCCTTTTTCTCAAAACCCTGTTAGTATCCTCATGTCCGAAACTAGACACAAATACAATTAGCACATTTTATGTGTGAATAAACTTTTAAATAAACCTTTACATTGAATTTTATGCATTAATATCAACCTCCAGGTGAAACCTGAAGGAAAAATAATATATTAGAATACGAACATGAATTACACATTTCATTATGAATTTTTTAACAAACATTTATATTTTATATATTAATATTAACCTCCAGGATAAGACCTGAAGGAAATAATGTATTGAAATAAAGCTGACAATTTCTCATTATATGTTTACCCATGCTGATATAAAGGCTTGGCTAACAGACTAAAAAATAAAGATGAATCAGAGCCTCCATGATTCAAACAGAAATGATGAGCAACTGGACAATCTAATCTTCTGTGTCTGATGTCCCCATATGTTCCAAAATACATTTGTTAACCTGTCTTTTAGTCTGTCCAACATACCATTTACTTGGTGAACAGCTTGGTGAACTACTCCACTGGACTGACAGGAGAAACTCTCCGTTGCCTTATATATTCTATCATTAATACTGCTACCATGTAGGTTCCTTGCCTTCGGGCAAACTTTACATACCCAAACACCTGCCCTATTCTCCTCCTATTTAATAACTGTTTTAAATTCAAACATCTTTTATGTGAAAAAATTATATTATCTGGAAATGCGCCTTTAGTTAACTCTCCCTGCACAACTATGGGCCAAACTATTCTAACTTCATTAATATATGGGAAAAAGGAGAAAATCTACTTACAAAAAACACTTTCCTTATTTCTTCACCTTGAAAGCATTCTTCTTTCCTTCTTTTTGGCTCCAGCATTGCCCCTCTGTTGAATGCCTAAGACTCTGTTTTCTGTCCTAAGTAATAAGTCTGTAGAATAGCCTCTAGTGGATAACTTATTTCTTACTTTCATGAACTCCTGATTTATCATTTTCTTATCAGATGTATTATTAAAAATATGTCTATATTCCCCATATGGTAATGAATCCAATAAGTGGAGGAGGATGCATACTAGAAGCCAATAAAAAAATATTAGCTGCAGTTTCCTTGACATAAGGCCTAAACTGGACAGATTCATATTGTCCCACATAAAGTTCCAAATCCAAAAACTGTATCACATCTTTACTGGTTTTGAAAGTGAATGACAACCCAAACTCATGTCTTTCTAGTTCAAACATAAATTCTTCAAACTGTTCTACTTCTCCTCGACACACAAAAATCAAATCATCTATATACCTCTTATAGATGATAACCCTACTGATGAAAAAACATTTATTATAAATTAATTTATTCTCAAAAATTCCTAAATATAATGACATAAGAGGGAGCAAATTAGGCACCCATAGTGGTGCCACCCCTCTGGAAAAACAGTTTATCTTCAAATTCAAAAAAATTGTGTGTCAGGCTGAACTCCAATAGTTGCAAAATATAACTCATTTTAGGACCCTCACCCACCATCCTGGCTATAGCGTCCAAGCCCAAAACATGACTGATACTAGTATACAAAGCTTTCACATCCACACAGGACCAGTAAAAATCAGACTCCCAATGTAACCCCCCAACCAATTCACATAATTCTTGACTATTCTTAATATGTGATGGCACCCTAGAAGTATAGCTTTTCAATTGTTCTTCCAAAAAATGTTCACATTTTGTAAATAGCCCCCAACCCCAGAAACTATTGGTCTGCCTAGAGGGTCCATTATGTTTTTATGAATTTTGGGGATAGTAAAAAATCTGGCTTTACTGGGATTCCTGATGAACAAATTCTTAACATCTATAGTGTCAAAAAAACCAAGCCTTTCACCCATTTCCAATATTTCTAACAACAGAGAGTTAAATTCAGCACTAGGGTCATGTTCCAACTTTACATAGATGTTCTCAGCATTTAACAACTGTAATGCCATCCTGTTATATTTATCCTTGGACAAAATGACCCAGTTGCCTCCTTTGTCTGCTTGAGAAAAACACAGGTTCTCATTATTACTTCGTAACATTCGCAGCGAAGCCGACTCATCTTTAGTTAAATTGTATGTTCTCTGTTTTTTTACAAACATTTTATATTCATGCTTGATTTCCTTGCATAATGTTTTTTCAAACACATTAATAGCAGCAGTATTTTTGGGAGGGACAAAGCGACTCGTGGGGAACAGGGGGAACTTTCAACCTTCCATAACCTGTAACAAAACCTCCCCCATCATTATTGTCAATGTTCACTGACTCTTCCACATCATCCATGAAACCATTATCAAATTCTTCTCGAAATACTTCCACATCATTTATATCTACAAAAATATTTTCATGCAATGATAAATCTAACAGTGACTTTTCAGAATCCATCCTGTCCATTTCTCCCATTGAAACATTTAGCTGTGAATCAATTAAATTAGTTTGAACATTTTCATTGTGAAAAAACATTATGAGATTTAATTTCCTGCAGAAACATCCTACTTGAAGTAACAAATCCGCTAGACTGGGAAAACATGTGGGTACGAACTTAATGCCCTTATTTAATAGACATTTAATACTTTCATTAATTTAAAAATGAGACAAATGAATAATGTCAAATTGCCCAACTCCATCATACCTTTTAGGCAAAATATTTTCAGCCCTGACTGGAGCTGGTACATAGTCCATATATGAATTAATTACTTTCTCCTCCTTCTGTTGTTCGGCCCAGTAACTCCGTTGTTCCTTTGCCACTTCTGGCCTCTCCCTCGTGTTTGCTGGAGACTACTTCATTGCTGGTGTTGTGTTTTCCCGCTCACCTCCTCATTTAAATTTTTGGAACGATACACTTTTTTTGCTGCTGGATGTTGTCTCACAGGAGGACACAGATGAATCTCGGTGCACGAGTGCTGGCTCCATTCGACTGACTTGCAGTTCTGCCCCTCTTGAGTTTTCTCTGCCATGAGGAAACAAAATTATTCTTGTAATCTTTAATATCATGCTCAAGTTTGCGTCTTTTTATAAGAATGACCTCCCCTTCCACCTTGGACACTCGATTTTTTATATTCTTCATCTTGTCTAAAAAAAGTCACTAGAAATGACTTTCAATAACTCTTCCTGTAAGTGCAATATATCAGCTTGCACCTTCTCTTGTGCCCTGTGGTTGTGTTTGATTAAAATTTTCAACCACGTCGTAGTACACGCTAATGACTCCATCTTCCACTCCTCCAGTAGGTCTGATTCATGGTCAACTCTAAGACTGTGAGGAGTTAATTTAGACATCAGATATTTATCCAGGAGTTTTATGTCATAAAAAGAGTTACTTCTTTAACTAACAGTTTTTCCAGTCTCTCAAATTCACTAATTCATGGACTTGCATCTCCAAGGGACCACATATCATTAGCAGCAAACTTTTTTCCCTCAATTTCCACATCTCTAGTAACAAAACTCGATCACTGTCCCTAATGAGCTAAACCCATCTGCACCTGTAGAGACTCCGACAAACAGCTTGACTGAACACAGTCAAAAACATGTAAAATCATTCCACAATGTGAATAAATAAATAAATAAACAAAACACGAAGACTCTAGGATAAGATGAAAAGTGCTTGACAGCTTTGCTGGCATCTCCACCTGCTACCTTGGCTAAAAAGCCTTCAAGGGATAACTTATACACCAAAAGCACATCTGTATATACCAATCACCATTTGTACACTAATTAATTAATTACAGTGGCATCATAAATTGCAACAATTACATTTAAAGTGACATTTTCCTTTTCCTAAAAACCCTGTTAGTATCCCCATATCCCAATCTAGACACAAGTACAATTTGCACATTCGTTGAAGGTTGAACGTCGAGCTGGCACCTCAGCATTCATAAAAATCTACTGCCAATCATTAGTGGACTGGAGTTCTGCTATGGTGACCCCTAACCGGGAAAAAGCCAAAAGACAAACAACAACATGTGTGAATAAACTTTTAAATAAACCTTTACATTGAATTGTATGCATTAATATCAACATCCAGGTGAAACCTGAAGGAAAAATAATATATTAGAATATGAACATGAATTACACATTTCATTATGAATTTTTTTTTTGTTTTGTTTTAGAAAAAGGAAAATGTCATGAGAAATGTTATGATAAGACAATTAAGCAGTAAGAACATATGATGACAAAGCAAGCTAAAGCAAGCAATGATTACTTTGTACTCATTACAAAAAAGGAAAATGTATAAAACAACTTTTAGTTGCAATAGTTGCATGACCAACTTAGGACACATTGCATGACCAACTTAGGACACAATGTATATCTAAATGGCAGGACTGCATTTGTCAAGAACTGTATAAAAGTCCTGTACTCACTGCTGTATTTTGTCAGTCAGATACATGATTAGTTAGTCAGTCAGTCAAATTAGCTAGCCAAGGAATAATAAAAACTGTACTGACACTGGAATGCCTTGCTGATCATTTATTTTTCTTGTTCTTCTAACTGCCTGTATTTTTTCCTCATAGGTGCAGTGCTTGTAGATACTTTTACAGTTTTTGGTGCTGAAACCCGTGAGGAAGCGAAGCAGAAAGTGCAGAGGTTGGACAGTTGAAGTAAAGTTGAAAAATTGCAGAAAGGCCTTAGCTATTAAAAGTCAGCAGGTGAAGGAAGAAGAAAAAGAATTCAAAAGGTTGGATCAGTTTTCCTCCATGGAGTGAAGGAAGAACAAAAAGAATCCAAAAGGTTGGATCTATTTTCCTCTGTGGAGTTTCATCCACAGGAAAAGGAAGGTGGAAAAAAAAGGCTGCACAGCTAACTCTCAAGAGGGATTTCCACACTGCGGAAATAGGGTGAGACTCTAGTCTTTCTGTTGTTTGTAGAATGCACTAAAGCTTTGTTCTCCTATAGTTACATGTGTAATCTGTAATTTATGAGGCATGCAGTTAAAGGAATTTGCATGGTAATAAGATTTTTAAATGTGGTAGGGCTAAGGCATCACAGATGTTATTGTAACCAGAAACTATTAGATCTGAGAAACTGAATTTTAAAAGTAACAGTATTAGAGACAAATCAGGATTTTATACCAGAAAAAGTAGCTGTAACCAGATCTAGAAACAGATATTTATTAAGATTTACTAAACCATATCAAGAAAAAAAGTCTCAAGAGAAATCTGAAAGTGTTACTGAGGAAAGGTCTCAAGAAAAATCTATCAGTTTTGTTTAATTCTCTGAAGCAATAGAGATATCAGATTCTAAAAAGAACACATCAGAGACAGCTAAGACATCAAGGTTAATTTTATCTCCTAATTTTCCCAGATTTGAAGAAGTTATAAACCAAGCAAATATTGAAAGCAGTGAGAATTTACAAACAGGAGATCCACAGTTTTTTTTAGATATTATTCATGACTGGGTCAGTCAGAAGCAACAAAAGTTAAGGGAAAAAGAGATACCTGAAGGGTGGAAAAAGAGAAGTCCTATTTATAAACTGCCTTCTTTGATTTATGAATTTACAGAGTAGGGAAAACCAAATCAAAATAAAATATATTTTATTAAGAAAACATTTATTCAAGTTCTTTTACAACAGGTTTTTTGTGTACATTAGAACAACACAAAACTATAGAAGAAGCTTTGTCAAAAAGATGTTCACATTTACAGGAGAGCCTAGAAGAATCAGACATACAGGTAAAAGAGACAGCAGATGAACTAAAAGCTTTATGTAAAGAAATTAAAGAAAGACGGACATTTAGCCAAGGATTGCTGGTCACGAGGTGGGAGTCGAGCTGGACAAGGACATAATCATAACAGAAAACAGGAAGAAAAAGAAAAAATAAATAGGGATGGAGTTCCTCAAGCTCTTCTGGAAATATTGGAAAATCTTGAAAAGAAGATGGCAAATCTTTTCTTATCCAGTTAGGAATTTGGGGTCTCCGTGGCCACCCTAAAAAACGGCTCTGATGGGAGGCCACGTGCTCAAATTTGGGTAAGAGGCCACTTAGATATGTATTTAATAGATACAGAAACTGCAGTTAGCATTACAACAATAACATTCCCAGGAACAAGAACTATAAACTTGCAAGAGTTGGGAGAAAAATCTATCAAGTTCAGGTAAGTCTCCCTGTAGAAACCAAGATAGGGGAAGACACCTTCCAGCATGTATGGGCATCAGGTCCTCATCTACAAAACATCATTGAAAATGATATCTTAAAACAAAGAGGTTACATTATAGATTTGTGTAACAGAGAACTGATTAAGGGGCCATTGAATGAAATATTAATCATATCTGAAGCATTATACAAATACAGTGTCAAAGACCCAGGACAGTATGATTTAGTTGAGTTATTAAAAACACCAAAGCAAGAGTTGGCTCAGCTAATTTATTGCTATCAGAATATTTTTGCCAAACATAGGAATGATTGTGGACAAGTCCCTGACTTTATTCTTAAAGCAAAAGGCAGTCCCAGTAAACCTATAAATCAATATCCAGTAAAGAAAGAGGCAGAGCAGGCAATACTAAAAACTGTGAAAGCTATGCAAGCTCAAGGGGTAGTGAGAAAAGTTCATTCAACAGCTAATAGTCCATATTGGCCTGTTCAGAAGCCAGATGGAAGCTATCATCTTACTGTTGATTACAGAGAACTTAATAAGGTGATACCTCATTCTTTGCCAATAGTAGGAAGCATGCCCGATCTTATTGCTCAGATTCAGGAAAAAATGAAAATTTTCTCCACATTACATGTGAGTGATGGTTTCTGGAGTATTACTGTAGATAAAGACTCACAATGGAAACTTGATTTTACTGTAAAGGCCAACAATATACTTGCACAAGAATGCCTCATGGCTTTCATAATGCTCCAACAGTTTTATCTCGTGTAATGCAGGAAATACTAAAACCACTAGAATGTAGACCTTCTATTGTTCAATATGTGGATGACATACATGTAGAAACAGAAACTGAAAAGCAGCACTTAAATGCATTGACAGAAATTTTCCAAGCAATAAGACAATCAGGATTAAAACTGAACCCTAAAAAGAGTCAGTTTATGAAATATTCTGTCACGGTATCACCAGGACAAAGAAGCATTAGTGAAGACAAAAAGCAACTTATCAGACAGTTACCAGTGCCAGTTACTTTCACAGGGTTAAGGCAAGCCATAGGAATCTTTAGATTCTCAAAGGAATGGATACCAGATTACACAGGAAAAGCAAAACCCTTGAGTAACATGCTTAAAGGAAAGAAAAAGGGAGATGAACTTCTCAACTGGAATGATGAGTCACTAGCAGCTTTCTCTAAGGTCAAGGAAGAACTCATTTCTGCCCCTGCTTTGGGTGTTGCAGAAAGGGATAAAGAGTTCAACATACAGTTTGGACACAATGGTCTAACTATGATGGCCATAGTGTTACAAAAAAGAGGCTGTCAGTATCAGGTTTTGGATTATTATTCATGAGCTATGAGTCCAGTTGAGAAAGGAATGAGAGAATGTGAAAAGCAAGCCATCATAGCAGAATGGTGCACTGAAGTAACATGCCATATGATTCAGGGCTCTCCACTTGTGCTACAGACCAAACATACTCCAGTGAAATACATGTTAGAAGGAAATCCAAAGGGCATGAATAATGCATGACTTGGTACAATCACTGCAAGTCTTGCAAGTCAGGAAGGAGGAATCAGAGTAGAAATCCCTCAAATTAAGTTTTTATCAAAACTGTTTAATTATCAAGGAGAATCTCATGAATGTCCTAAGTTGGAAAATGGGGAGAAATACTATTGAAGGTGCACCAAAAAAAAAAAAAATATATATATATATATATATATATATATATATATATATATATATATATATATATATATATATATATATATATATATATACACACACATAGATCCAAATTCCGGAGCTCTGAAGCTTTTGTGACAGAATGGGTAATATACAATGCAGAGACCAAAGAACACAAGAAGGGTGGTCTCCCAGGGGGATGCTCAGCACAAAGAGCCGAATTAGAAGCAGTTAAACAAGCCTTGTTATTGCTCAAACCTGTAAACATTTATACAGACAGCGAATAAGTAGTCTGTGTCTTAACATCATCTCTTCCCATTTGGGCAAGGAGAGGTTTGATTACAGCTGATGGTAAAACAATCAGTCATCAGGAAGTGTTGATAGAAATTTGGAGTTTGATAAAAGATGGCAATCCTTCTACAGTGACCATAAAGGAGGTCAAAGCTCACACAAAAAATGAGGTACACAGTCAGGCTAATAAAATAGTAGATCAGCTAGCAACTCCAAAGAAATGTATCCAATACAAAATGTTCCTCAGTACTGGTACGGGAAGCAAACGACATGGAAGAAAAACAAATAAGGGAAATGGTACAAAATATTTTAAATGTGCCAAATACAAATGGACTTACCTCTAAATCCTTTACCTTTACATTGTACAGCTTACGTTTGTAGAGATCAGGGTACAGAGTATGAACATAGAATGGAAAGTGAGGTAGGTAAAATTACTCAAATCCAGTGTGATGAGATCATCATAACATCTACTGTATGTGGATTAACACTGACAAGAACAGATGAAATGAAGCTGTTATGGGGTCCTGAATTTAAACAAGGTGCTCATATGACCTTAGATGCAAAAACAAACACAGATAATCAGCAGTTAGGAAGCTTAGTAAAAATTCTAAGAGAACAGCCAGACATCATTAAGAAAAAGAAAATAGAAGAATGTGAAATAATTTAACAAAATGAATGGAAATGGGTTAGATTTCCAGAACCTTGGTCAGCACCAGGAGAATTCAAAAAAGGTCCTTTATACAGGGTAAAAACAATTGAGCCTGAAAAAGGAAAACTGTTGTTAACTTGTTATCATAATTTCCTAGGTCATCCAGGAAGGGAAAGACTGCAACAAATTGTTAGTTCCAGATTTAAATGGGAAGGAATGACAACAGACATCCAAAATCATGTAGACAGATGTGTCACATGTGCCATGCACAATGTGGGAAAACGAAATAGGAGAAAACAATATAGACTCCCACAAGCAATGGAACCCTTGGAAAGGATACAAATGGATTTTGTAGGACCTCTTCCAACAGCACCAGGAGGGTTTTGTTTCTTACTTACTTTGATAGATGAATATACTGGATGGGTGGAAGCTCATCCAACAAAAAAGGAAGATGCAAACTCAGTAGTTAGAATAATAAGTGAAAGGATCATTCCAACATGGGGAGTGCCCCGAGAAATACATAGTGATCAAGAGACTCACTTTACTGGAATAGTGACGAAACAAATGTGTAAAACTTGGGGAATCAAGCAAAGGGTTCATACTCCTTACCATCCTCAGAGTTCTGGAAAAGTCAAAAGAGCTAATAGAACTCTGAAGGAAGGATTAAAGAAAATGATTTCTGAGTACGGGAATCATTGGGTAAAACATTTACCCAACATTTTGATTAAGATGCGAAATTCTCCTCAGGGATGTGGGGTAACTCCACATGAACTAATGCCTGGTCGACCTATGAATCTACAAGCAAGAGAAATCCCTTATGGGATACCATTAGAAAAAACAAAATTGTGGGACCAGCTCCAAGACCAAATCAGTTGGGCAAAAGGGACAGTCTGGGAAGCTGGACAAGCCCATAATCTAGAACTGAGTAAACAAAATGAGATTTGGGAATCGAGGGAGGTACAATTGGAACAAGGAGATCTTGTAATGTCCGTCAGTTTGGAAACACAAGTAAATGGGATTCAAAATGGATAGGACCCTACATTGTTACCAAAGTGGGGTTAGTGGCTGTACAAATCAGCCACCAAAAAATGGTTGGATTTGTAAAGATCATGTTAAAAGATTAAATAGAGGGGAGAAAACTGAATAACTTATAAATGTAATAACTGATATAAAGGGACATAACATCAGATGCAACTAAGAACACGATTCTTTTCTCTTCTAGCAAATATCAAACCATGAAAATCCTGATATTAATCGTGATCCTGACAAATTTTTACTCCTCAATACAAGGAAAGGTGGACTTCAATACCCTTACCAAATCACTGCAAATGTACTCAGACACTTTGAATGCTAAACAATGCTGGATATGTGCTTTGATACCACAAGATGCAAACAGTAGGAATTCCATTGCGATCTATTCCATCTACCCTTCTGGAAATGTTGAATCTCACAAACCAAGACTGTGTTCCAAGGAATGACTCTGTCCCAAGGAAACACCCTTTCTTGAGGCTTGTTCATACAAATGTAACTGCTGATGTTTGTTCATGAAGAGAAGGAACAAGTAATCACCCATTTATTGGGAAAAATTCTTGTATTGTTTTTGCTATCCAAAATGCCAGTGAGCAATGTTTTGAACATTTTTAACTTGCTGGACATTTATAAAAGCTAAAACTAAACACTGAGTTACATGAATGGTTCCAATTCGAACAGGCATATATTACATATCTGATGATAAAGCCTACAAATGGCTTCCTGAGAACTGGACTGGATTGTGTTATTTGGGACACGTAATTTTATCCATTAGACTTACTACAACATTACCTACCTGACTCTAATATTAAAAATGTTAGATTAAAAAGATATATTGACATAGTAAAAAATGAATGTATGAAATAATGTCCTTGCAGAAGCATCAATATTTCCATTCTATGGAGAAGGAAAAGTTATTTGGGAAATTAAAAAACTAGCAGGTGTATTAGAAGAATTAAGTTACCATAGAAATGACTGCCATAAAAAATTATGGTCTTACAGAACCACATGGCATTAAAATTTGTGCATTGATAGGAAAGGAATATTGTATTTATATTTCTGATAATGATCCTAAAATCAGGAGTCACCTCAAGCTAGTTGAGGAAGTTTCTCAAAGAGCACACATAGAAAAAGAAACATGGTTCTCTTGGCTGAGTGGTTCTATCAGTAGCTGCGGAGGAAAACTAATACAGCTTATACTGGTCATAGTTGACATTTTAAGATGTATAAGCCTAGTAATTGTTGTCATCAAGTGTGGAATCGAATGTGTAAGATGGCAAGCAGTGCAGGTTTTGACAGTGGACCAAATGCATCAGGTTCAAGACGTACGATTTATGAAGTACTCTGAACCAATGAAGCTTGATAATATGCACTAAACGAAATCAACAAACATGAGTTCTCATGTCTGTTCAGGGGGAACTGTTATAGCATTGGGATCTCAAGCAATGCTGGGACACCAGCTTACAGAAATCTTCACTGAACAGCATGCGTGAACAATCTTTTATGTGAATGCCAGTGACATAAATGAATGCAAAGCTGCATGGAAATAAATACAAAGACCAGCTAAAAGAGCATCAGACAAGATAAGATAGTGCTTATGAATAATTTCTCTCTTTATCAAGGCATAATTATTAATATAAATAAATATTTATATTGAAAATAATTCCTCTAATAATCAAATGTCAGACAACAGATGCAAACTAGCTATAAGACTTCACAGTGTTTTTTAGAATTGTTAGCTCAGCTACTTGTTAGGAAAAAATAGAATGGAAAGGTCACAGCAGCCTGAAACAAGGGTCACACACTGACACACACTGATGTATTGTAACATCAGGAGTGACTCTTCTATTAGAAGTTGTAAAAAAAAATGTATTAATCAGTACTTTTCTATTTCTATCAAAACATTCCTAAATTATATGTATAAAGAATGCAAATAATGTAAAATACATGATTTGTAAAATGTACATATATGCCATAAACATCAAAGAATCAGGAAATGTATATTATTCTATTTCATACATTATCTATAGAATGAATGACAGGAGCAGATGTTGTGCCTTGCATATACATGCTGCAAAGCTGCAGATTTTATATGAAGTTTTTATTAAGCTTTTGTATTGTACTACTGTGTAAGTTGCAAACATTCATTAATTCTGAATTATTCAACAGTAGCAATAATGTAAACTGTAGCTGTAACAATAATAAATAGTCCTTCTCATGAGAAATGTTATAATAAAACAATTAAGCAGTAAGAACATATGATGACAAAGCAAGCTGAAGCAAGAAATGATTACTCTGTACTTGTTACAAAAAAGGAAAACTTTTAAAACAACTTTTTAAATAATTGCATGACCAACTTATGACACATTGCATGACCAACTTAGGACACAATGTATATCTAAAGAGGCAGGACTGCATTTGTCAAGAACTGTATAAAAGTCCTGTACTCATTGGTGTATTTTGTCAGTCAGATACATGATCAGTTAGTCAGTCAGCCAAATTAGCTAGTCAAGGAATAATAAAAACTGTACTGACCCTGGGATGCCTTGCTTTGCTGATCATTTATTTTTCTTGTTCTTCTAACTGCCTGTATTTTTCCTTATAGGTGCAGTGCTTGTAGATACCTTTACACATGGTAACACTACTGACACTCAGATTCACAATGGCAGCCATCAAATTAGTCAGATGTGAATTCTAGGATAGTAACATGAGTAAAGCATTGCTTAGGCAAATGGGCACACAGCATAATGATAAATGGAGTTCACTCAGCTAACAGTGTGATTACCAGTCATGTCATGTAGGGGTCAGTACCGGCTCTGGTCCTTTGTCGCATGTTTTAGTGACATTCCTGTAACTCTTTAACCACAAAAGTGTGTTTGTACTGATAAGACAAAGACAGGCCACAATAGTCTGCAACAGAATTGATATACAAGGAAGATTCCTATCACGTAGTTGAACTTTTACAAGTTCAAACCTCATATGGTCAAGACCATAAGTTCGAATTTGTAAAAGTTCAAGCGTTTGAATGGAAATCTCCATGATGGATGTTTCCATTTTGTTCAATGGGTGCAATCTCAGAATTGGTATATTTAAGTAGCAGGGGGTGTGGGGGTGCAGGGGGGCTTGCCTCCCTGCTTAAAACAGTTTATTTTGTTTTCCATTGTTTTTTTTTATACATAGTCAAAGTTTTGTAATTTTGAACATAATGGCTTGAACATTACGTGTTAAAAGTTATAAGACTTTGACTATGTGATATAGACTCCACAAGGAAGTGGAGAAAGGATAAGAACAAACAGGAAAGACTGTAGGAGTCCTCCAAAAATATGTTAACTTAAGTGACTGTAAAATGCAAAAATGATGCATCTATAAGTTCATATGTTCATAGTAGGTTACTAGGCTAATGGCTGTTGGGCCTTTACAAGCCTAGCCACATTATACCTGTGTTCCCTTTTTGACCATGACTATATTTGCAGCTTGAGTCTATCATCAGCACCGACTACCCCTGTCCATGAGGGACATAGGTTCCACCCCTGAAGTAAATTTACAGTCTTCCATCCAATTGTCTATGTTGCACTTAAATAGGGTCATTGAGGAGCTCTGCTTTATATGAAGTGGGAATTTGTTCCAGAGAAGTGGCAATCTCTGGAAGACAAATCTGTCTATCAAAATGTCCTGTTAATGTCGCAGGTAGGTTAGGATTCCTGGAGCAAGTGAATCTTGTCCCATTTGACTTGCTAATGAGCAACATTTCCATTAGAAGAGGGTCAAAGACTGATCTGTAGACCAGGCACAAGTCACCTCTCAGCAGCCTGTATGATGCAGAGTACAGTGATAGGGTGTTTATTCTGTGCACATAGGTCATGTTTGGAATCCCAGAATTTTCCAGAAAACAATAACCCAGGAAAAGAGTACAACATGCCACAACAGTAATAAAGGTATAAGGGATTCTCCAGAGTGTCATACCATATGACTTAAAAGTGAACAACCAAAACAAAAAAGTAACAGGAAAATTAGGTAAGATACTGTGATATTGAAGAAGAGGTTTCACCACTAGAAAAAAAATGTCCATTTTTAACTAGATTCATTCACCCAGTTTGCAGTCATCTGCAAACTTTGTTAGCCAGAGTCCCTTAGTGTTGGCCTGTACTTCAGCGAAGTAGATGCCAAACAAGAGCGGTCCCAGGACTGAACCCTGAGGTACTCCACTTGTCACTTGTCTGGAGCTGGATTTGGAGTCGGCTAATTCTCACCAACATGGGTGACTGCTGCACCACTCCCTGGTGAGATCAGATCATCAGCCTGTGTCATTCAAAGTTTCTGTCCCACCCCCCTCCACCATAACCAGGCTAAAAAACTTCTCAAAAACTGACTACAACCTTCTAAGAGAGAGTATCAGTAACTTCACACCACCGCCCCCTCAGAGGATGCAGACAACTACGCTGAACAGTATGCCAATGCAGTATACAAGCACCTGTACAACTGCATGGACTCAGCCATACCCAACAGAACTAAAACCTGCTCCTCAAGGAAACACAAACCTATGTGGTGGGCGTCGTCTATCAACAGGCTTTACAACAAAAGGAAGAAACTGTTGTCCAACGGTAAAAAGGAACAAATTCCAAACTGGAAAAACTCCCTCCTTAGCCTCAAAAGCAAATTAGATCACTAGTGAAAACCTCCAAAGCCAATTATGAGTTGAAACTAGCCTCCGAAACAAACGGAAACCACAAGTCCTTCTTCAGTTACATTAGAAACCTCCATGGCAAAGCCCAAGTTTGTTCCGAACTACTACTTAATGGTACCACTTACACTGATCCTGCTGACTTAGCTAACCTGCTAGCTGATAGGTTCAGTGCAAACTTCACCCTTATTGCCCCCCAATGGCCCAGTCAACAACCCTGATACTTATCCCACACCTCACATCTCCATAGAGCAAGTGTTAAGGGCTCTATCCAAGGCAAAGAACACAGCTTCCATGGCACCTGATAGTATCCAAGGCTGTATTCTGCACCATCTCCAGCAAGAATATCATCATCATTGAACACCCTATTCAACCACAGCCTAATTACAGCTTCATTCCAGCAAAGTGGAGACCTGCCATTGTTATCCCCTTGCACAAAGATGGGGCCACTACTGACCCTGAAAACTATCACCCCATTAGCTTGACAAGTCTGATCTGTAAAGCCATGGAGTGTATTATTATGGATCTCATAAATAAGATCATAGGCAATCTCCAAGCACTTGACCCCACCCAGTTTGGATTCATCAGGGGCAGATCTTACCTATTGAACCTAATTGACTTCTTTGAGACTGTCACCAAGGCCCTGGATGAGGGAAAGTCAGTACATACAGCTTACCTTGACCTGGCCAAGGCCTTTGACACAATCCCCCACTCAGGCATTATCGAAAAGCTAACACAACTTGGTCCCTATCTCAACAGACGGGTGGCCAACTGGCTCACAGATAGGACCCACAAGGTCAAAATAGGTGCCACCACCTCCGACAGCAAACCTGTCACTAGTGGTGTCCCCTGGGATCTGTCCTCAGACCCATACTGTTTGGCATCTGCTTCTCAGAGGTCCAGGCAAAGACAAAGGGCCTGTGGCTGACCAAGTTTGTGGATGACTGTAAGTTGGGTGTTGTCATTGTCTCCCCAATGATGTTAACATACTGCAAGAAGGTCTCAGAGCTACAAATAACTGGTGCCAAAGTCATGGCCTTAAGTTAAATGCAAAAAAAAAGTATCATCATACCATTCAGAAAAAATACAGCCCCTAGTGATTACCACATCAATGGCAAACTCCTAAGTGCCCAATCTGTGGTGAGAGACCTGGGTACTCAGGCTGATAACAATTTCATATTCAACCTTCATGTAGCGGCAGTGGTCAGAAAAGCCTTTTACTTGGTTCATCTCATAAGTAAAGAAATTGCATCCAGAAAAAAGGAGGTTATTACCTCTCTGTATTCCTCCCTCATTAGACCTATAATTGAGTACAATGTCCCGTTTGGTATGTACCTCTCCAAACACCTGCACCAACTGGAAAGGCCAAAGAAGTACCTCACAAAGAGAATCCATGGCCTCCAACACCTGTCCTATGCAGACAGGCTCAAATCACTATCACTCTACTCAGTATCATACAGATTGCTCAGAGGTGATCTGTATCTCATCTACAAGGCATTATCAGACCCTTCCCTACTAGAGATGCTCCATATCCTTAAGTCTAACTCCTCGTGCATTACCCACTCAAAAGGCCTATATCTAATATGCAACATCAACAAAACCTGCTGGAGAGACAGGTTTATCTCCCAGAAGCTGCCCTGTCTCTGGAATAGACTTCCCGTACATGTCAAACAGAGTACCTCACTGACTCTCTTCAAGCGCAACCTTGATGAGTGGATGGGAAACCACAAATTTGTCCCAGGGGTTACACCTTTTTACCTCATTGACAGGAGTGACAGGTGCTGACTGAGGTTTCTTTTTTTGGAAATAAACTCTTGGCTAAGCTTGTAAGGGCCCCAGGGCCATTAACCTAGTAACCTCCTATGATCCTATGATTACAACTCAAATCAAATAAAAAAAAAAAACAGACACATAAACATATCACAAAGTGCATTCCCTGCTACAGACTTCTGCTGTGCTTTATTCTTCAAAGCTGTCCCCACTTCTTCAATCCAAAAAAATCTTCCACAAACTAAAACTAACTACACTCACTACAGACAACCTCCCTACCAAATGTATTAGAAGTATACAACACTTCACTTTACTCTAATTATGTGTCTAAATTGTGGAACAAATTTTTCCTTCTGTACTTAAACTTAACATCAATCTTAAACTCTTTAAAAATCCCCTGAACTTTCTTTTTTTCCTTAAGACTCCTGGATCTGGAAATGCACCCCCCCCCCGATTAACTTCTCCCTTCTTTCTTCTGCCACGTATACATTTAAACCTTCTGTTTATGCCTCCCTGTGACTTGACACATAACCAGAACTGCTCATAACAACCCCCTGACCAGACTTTGTTTATAAAACACCACCTGTTTAATCAATGATTCATAAAATGTCTGTTTACTTTACACTATATACCTTTGTGATGTTGTTTACACTTTAAACTGCATCCTTGTGAAGATAGTCACATTATTGTATTACTTACCCTGTATTATTTACAAATATTAACTTCTTTTATGTGCATTGTATGTTAGAACTGTTATTGTTTATATTCTTGACTGAATGTAACTGCAGCACTGTATTTTTAGAGCATTTTCTTCCCGGCCCCAGCTGAAAATGTGTTCTGTCCAAACAGACTCTCCTAGTCAACAAATGCAGAGAAATAAAGACATTTAGGGTAGACTGTGGCATATTCAGATAAACTGCAACAGTAATTTTCAGACAAGCTTCAGTGCGTTCCAGAGTCACACCATTACACACTCCATGCCATCTAAAGGAAATGGTTTTCCTTGGCATTGCAGTATACCCACATAGACCAAATGCAGGAACATGCATTGACATGCCAACAAATGCACCCAGATTAGCTGCAATAAAAGTGACTTTTTGTGACGCGCGCACACACACACACACACACACACACACACACACACACACACACACACACACACACACACACACACACAATAATGACATACACCAAAACCACCCCCTGCCAATGACTTCGAATTACACTGCAGCATAAATTTCAAATGAGCTATAAACGGCGGTTTTCAGTGATACCTGAGCACAAACAGCTAAACTAGATACATTCAGAGAATTTTCAGTTACTCTACCCTAAATATTTCAGACAAACTGGCAGTGATTTTCTGTGGCAAAACATGTTAACCAGCATTCTAGTGACAAACCAGTACACGTTACAAACTATGCAAAATGACAGTGCTTTCATGGACACTCCAGCACACCCACAAGCCAGACTAACTATTGCAACTTTCATTGAAACACACATGCATTAGGACCCACTGCAGTGTCTTTCAGTGATACTCCAGCACAACCCAGACCAGTTAAAGTCTGTGTCGTTCAATGACCTCCAACCCGCACCCCATCTGACTTTATGATGACACACCCCTACACCAACTGCAAACAGCAACTTCAGTGACACTTAGCAATACCCAGAGACCAGCTACAGTAACACTCCAGAACTCACTTCACCCACTTACAGCAGTCATTTTCCATTATATTATTACACTTCATGCTATGATCCATGTCTTTTATTGAGGTACCAGCATACACCCCTGGGACTAGGTAAATAATGCATGATCCAGTTTTAATTCATATTGCTTCTTTACAAATCTCATGCCCCACCTCCTTACTCTAGCCACACCCTTCATTCAGCATCCAGTCTCTTTTTTCCCATAACCCACTTATCTGTGCTGGTTACAATATCCAGACCCCACCTCCTTACCCTAGCCACACCCTTCATTAAGTATCCAGTCTCTTCTTTTCCCATAACACACTTATCTGTGCTGGTTACATTATCCAGAACATGCAAGTTTATGGTATCTACTTCTGTTATCATATTGTCATTTATAGTTTTCAGGGGATTACAATGGTTAAAAAGCACAGCATTTTCTAAACACAAAATACACATTTTAATTAAAGATAAACAACAAGTAGGCACATGGAAAGCTGTCAAAACTATTTCTATTAGTGTTTACTTGTCAGTGCTAATAAATAAGACCATTCAAGACAGATTAGCTTATAAGAAAGCTGAGACAACAGTCCTACTATGCACTGAAGTTGCTTTTTTTAATTCAGACTATTTTGGACATATATTACCTGTAACTTCCAAGTCTATGAATTCCTCTTTTATGTCTGGTGTGTACCAAACACGACACATATACTTTCCCTTCTCATCATTTTTGACATCAGGAAGTATCAGTGACACATCACCTTTCCCTACAGCAGAAAGTCTTGCTCCTTTGCGAGTTGGTCTCTCTATTCTGCTGAAACTAAGAACTTCTCTTTCATTAAGAAGCCATTGCACATAAAGATGATCCAAGTCGATATGTTCTCCAGTTGTGAAGGTACAATTCAGCACAGCACGGCTGCGCTTATTAACTTGAACTATGGATGATGCTACATATACCTGGAGTTCTTTTTCTGTTAAAATGGAAATAAGAAATAGGAGGCAAAATTATTCATTTTTGACCACCTTGGATGTTACATGTCAATGTCATGTTGCTTATTCTAAGTTTAAAAAACATGCCCCCTCCTGTGTATAATCTACCCCTGAAACCCAGTATATATAAATACCAGTGCTCCCAGTATATATAAATACCAGTGCTGTCTGACCTACTTTACCTAAAGGCAAGGAAAAAACATGAAGCACTATGCATAGATTTGAAACACAATATAAGTAAACATGGACAGTATTATATTTTATGGTAACCCTTAAGGCTTCTGTTTCATTGTTGAAGGGTCCTGGTTCCAGTCCTGATTTCTGGTCATTGTCTGTGCAGGGTTGTTTACCCTGCTTCTGTGTGATTTTTGTTAGAGTGCTCTAGCTTCCTCATATCTACAAATAAAATGCTGGTTGGTCAGCTACTTGAAAAAAAACATGTATAGTAAATTTCTCTTTGCCCTTTCAGCTTTTTTGGGGAGGAGGGTTGTATGAAGCATCAGTTGACTTATCTGTTTAATGAATGAATAAATAAAATAAATATCAAGTTCATCTTTTGGGAACTGCACTGCAGCCCAAAGAAAACTGACAAGCAGTGGTCTGAAATATTTCAAGTTCACCTCATATCTTGAGAATCTGAGATGGATGCATTAAATATAATAATAAAGTCATTAGCAAAGCCAGGAGCAGTACTACAGACACAAATTTAAATAGTGTCTAACACATTTATTCTTCTTATAATTTCCTGATAATTCTATTATTTCTCCACTAGCTTGTCAAAGATATAAAAGTGAGCACGATGCAGTTGGGAAAAGTAGTGAATGAGTACCAAAGCAATCTGTCTCTGATGTGATACTTTATTCTCGGAGTGAAACTTTCCTTGACATCATTGAGAGGGGTACTCCATTCAAGATATTGAAAAGGAGTAGCACATCCCTATCACATTAAGAAGAATAGAACAACTGGGAATTTCCACATCGGATTCCATTCAACATGACGCCCAAATAGCATCTTCAGTTAACAGCTCCTCAAAAAAGGGACTACTGTCTGGAAGTTTGTCTTATTGCAACATCATCCTATACATCAAGCGGCCAATTATATAAAGAGATTTAAACTTTAAAAGTTAGTGGATTCAAATATATCCTCATTAATGAGTTCACCTAAATCTACTCATTCTTCAGGAGAAATGTCATTTAAAAAAAGATCTACAAAAACTTAGGACTTCTCTGAAGGAGTTCACACTTAAAATTGATCAGTCTCATGATAAAATGGACCTTAAACAAAATAATTGTGCTAAACAAATTCATCTTCTTAGAGCACTACAGAAACAAGGAAAACAGATTCAAGACACGGAAGCTGCTTCAAATGAAATGGATTGATAGTTAAAAGAAAATGAAGTTCAAACTGAATATTTATTGGAACAAAACACATGGATCATTAATAAAATTGAAGACCTGGAGAACAAAGAGGGAAGGAACAATATAAGAATCTTTGGTGTTACTGAAAAGTTAGAAGGATCTGATATGGTGTCTTTCCTAAATCAAGTATTGAATTTACAAGAAGGGCTTTCTTTTGACATCGAGAGAGCTCATAGGTCTATAGGAAAATTGGCTCCTGTTGACATATCTACTCCCCCTAGATGCATTATTGTGAAATGTCTCTCATACCTGGACTAAGGATTGGTATTATAATCTGCTTGGACTAAAGGTCCCATCAAAGTGGACCAAAACAAAATAAGATTTGATAATGACATTGCAACTAAAACATTAGAAAGAAGAAGAAAAAAAAACAATAAGAATTGTCAACTCTTTAGAAGAAGCCACATCCTCCAGCAAAATTAACAATCTTATCTCCATCACCAAGAAAATGGACTGGTCCTATCAGTCATTGAAAAGATCCTCCAGGAAAAATGACTGGTCTGAAGTTACTCATAAAAAATAAAACCCCTTGCATTTCATAAAAATAGCAAGGAAAAGAAGAAATCTTGAACCTTTTCTAAGTAAACTGAAGTGAATTTGATGATATAAGTGTTTCTGTATTCAGTTATGATACAAATAAGAAAAATAATAATAACAGATAGGTATTGGTTTCATTTAATATCTATAAAAAATCCTTTAAATTAGAATAGAATACATGATTTCAAATGATTTAGTGTTCTTACAATTATATTTCGGTTGATTATAGTGATAGAATTTTATTATGGCATTATCTTTACTTAAATATATTTAATAAGAATATTTTCATTTTTTTATTTTTCATTTATCAAGTTTAAACTTTTATTTTAATTTACACACTGTAAGCATTGTTGCTGTTCATTTTGATGTTAATTGGCTTATAAATATCCATAAGCTGATTTGCTATAGTTAACAAATTCAACATTAATTGCTAATTAACACTTATTTGTATTTGAATCTGTTTCTGTAACTGTTTTGATAATGTTTCCTTCTCCCACACATGCTTCTATATAGTCATAAACAAGAAATTAAATTCTTCCTGCCTTAATGTATGTGAGATACCTATGAATGTTCATTTATTTATTTTATTTTATTTTATTTTATTAATAAAATAAAATAAAATAAATAAATGTTCATTGGGTATTAGAAATGTTTTCAAAAACTATGTTCACTGAAAGGAAATGTTGTGTCATGGCGAGTCACTTAACTTTGTAGTTTGATGAATTACCTGCTTATGTGGTATTCGTTCCTTTACTTATGTGTCTTTCTTTTTTATATATTAACTATTTTGGATTTTTGGTGTAATGATGTTCGACTGAGTGTGTGTTCAAGAAATAGCTTACATCACTCAGTATATTAAATATAATCATCTATTACTTCGAGGTTCTCTTCCCTCTTTCACAGTCTTGCACTTGTATTTTGTATACCAGTTCTAATGGCTCTAATATAGATACATTTAGTTCTAATTTTGAACACTGCAACCCTGCAGTGACCAGCTGTACCTGAAAAATACCTGAATGGTGAGAAGAGATGTAGTTCTCAAGTGCATTGTTTTCAAATGCAGAACTTATCAGTTTGCTTGACAGATACTGAATATGGGTTTGGTCCCTTGAGTGCTGTGGTGTTGCTGTCATTCAAGACTTTTTGAAGGAATCACTTTATATGCTGAGATGATGTAAAATATTGATAGTGTATTGTAGGGATGGAGGGCAGTGGACTGGATATCACCAGCCTTTATTGGGATAGGATTTATGAGTGCATCTTTTGATTATGTTTTGTGCTGTTGCTTGGGTCTGGCAATTTGGGTTTTTTAGGAAGCCTCTGGGGGGGCAGCAGTTAGCATTGTCACCTCACAGCAAGAGGTTCTCCTGTTCGATTCTCGGCTGGAGCACCTTCTGCGTGGAGTCTGCATGTCCTCTCCATGGTTGAGTGACATTAAAGACATACAGGTAGGTGTGAGCATGAATGGGCATGCCTTCGTTGAAGGTTGGGTGTCGGGCTGGCAACTCGGCACCATAAAAATCCACTGCAAATCATGAGTGGACCAGAGTTCAACTGTGGTGTCCCCTAACTGGGAAAAGCCGAAAGTCAGTGAATTGTGGGTTGAAGAGGATTGGCGGTGACTGATATTCTGTTACTGATTGTGTTGTCTATTTGTGCATTGTTTTGGTAGGGAATTTTCTTATAAGTGTTTTCACAATTCAAAAATAGTGTAAGATAGGTTATGAAGAAACGCTTATCAGTGTTATCACTTTCATGTTAATTTTCTGTCATAACTGCATTAGTTATGACTTCCTTTCATTTGTTGTCATGTGCTAGTAACCTCTTACCTTTCTTTACACATTTATTATTAGAGGATATGAAACTCTTACACTAAATTGCTGCACTTCACGAGACATTTTCTCAGCACTGTTTGAGATATACAGAAGGTGCTGTTCACACATGTGGTGGCTTGAAGTTGTTCTGAAAGTCACACTAGTTATTCTGTGACAGTGAAGTAATTTAATTTGTGTACGGTTTCCTGCTATGCACACAATTATTATGTTTACTAAAATGTTATCTTGAAATTCCCTGGTCTGCAATATTTACCTCTCAAAATATGTTCAAATGCAATCTTGCTTGCCACACCCACATTTAAAGTTCTGCACTTTCCCAAACAAAAGTGTACTGCATATTTTTAAGTGATGTTTTTCACTTGAAGTGTACCTTACATGAGACTGTCTATATTAGAGTTAACATTTCCTAACAACAAGCTGATGTTTTCTTTTTGGAAAAATGCTGTGAATAGTAGATTATGATTTATATCACAAAAAGTGCTGTTTTGACTTACTTTGCTGTGTGTGTGTGTGTGTGTGTGTGTGTGTGTGTGTGTGTGTGTGTGTGTGTGTGTGTGTGTGTGTGTGTGTTAAGGGTATGGGTTTTGGTACTCTCCTAGTGTTCGATGAAACTAGTATATTTTTCACTGTCAGAATTACCTTTTGTTTGAATCTAGTATGTTATTGCAGGTGGTACCCACATTTAAACTTATGAACTGTTTCTGAAGGAGAATCATTCTCAGTTGTGATGGGAAGGAAAGTACAGATGTTAAAAATCGGTGGTAAGCAGTTTCACTGTATTGTATATGTAATCCAGAGTGTAGAGGTACAGTATATAATCATCAGTCACATTCAGAGGGTATGTTATAGAGACAGGGTTGTTCACCAACAAGTCATTCAAGCTAACAGATATGGCTTCTGCTTTAGATGTATAATGTTTAAAAAAAGTTGCAGTATAGTCCCATATAATGATGTGTGTTTGGGGGTGTGTGTGTGTGTGTGTGTGTGTGTGTGTGTGTGTGTGTGTGTGTGTGTGTGTGTGTGTGTGTGTGTGTGTGTGTTTTGATTAAGATGACATGGAGACCACCTTTGTTACATCTAATGATAACAGATATGAATGGAATTTAAGTAGTCGGCATGCATACTATTGACATTATTATAATTTCTTTAGTGAAAAATACAACATATTAATTGTTAGCTGTATAGATTCCTAATGATGCAACAACATATTTGCTGTACTTTATTATAAAGTTAGTGACTAAAAGGTAATGCAACCTTGTATCCTATAAATCTCTGCTTTCATTTTTACAAGTCTGTAGGTAGTTTTAGCAAATGTATCAGCTTCTACTTCTTCTTCTTCTTCTTTCGGCTTTTCCCAGTTAGGGGTCACCACAGTGGATCACCTGTCTGCTTATGATTGGCAGTGGAGTTTTATGGTGTTGAGTTGCCAGCCACCGCCCACCGTTCCACAGAAGGCACAAATTTATCAACTAATATATTTTATCAAATGAAATAAAAAAATAACACCAGCTACAAACAAATCTTATAGGCTAATTAATACAGACTTATCTGGATTAAAAACAAATATAAAGAATGATATAGAAAGGTCTTCATGTTTATTCTGTAGAATTTGTTGAATTTGTTAGACCAATATGGGGAATTATAACATAAATGAGATATTGTTAAAATGCACAGCATTATAAATAACATAATTTTATTAAATAAATAATACATAATTATTTATATATAATCTATATTTAATTCCCAAAGGATAATTAATTAATAATTTGTAGACTAGGACGTAATACAGTTTAGTCAGTTAATAATATATAACATAAAATAAAGTGCCTTTTATTTTATCTTTGATTTCCTTCTTTGAGAAGTTATTTACTGTTATAAAATTGAATGTGTATATTTTTTTTAATAACATATTATTTTTCCTTTTCTTTTAATAAGTTTTGTTATTTAAACCCCTTTTAGTAGTTTGTAGAATATGTCTGTTAAATTATCGTAGATGGAAATGCTTCACAGTCAGGTTGTAGTCTAATTATTTTGTAGTTAGATCAGGAATTTTAATTACACAGTAGATTTTTCTCCATTCTCATTTGATTACATGTTTAATTGTTTAAAATTGACATGCATTTTAATTCAGCACTTAAGATTATTCTTCTATTGTTGTACATTTACTTGATTGATCACCATTTCATTTATGGTCATACAATCTCATTGGTTAAATAGTTAAAGAGGTTTCCTTCTTAATAAATTAAAATTTAAAAATAGTATCACTTAATGTTAATATTATCACTTAATGTTGATTGCCTAAATAACAGTCAAAACAGAGGTGGTCTGATTAAATATTTAAAATTAAATAAACCTGGTATTTTTTTTCTTCAAGAGACACATTTATTACATAAAGCAGGTGACACATTTAAATGATCAATCAATGAAAACTTAGCATTAGCTAAATTTAAAAGTAAACATGGGGGAGTTGCAATTGTTTGGAAAAAATAATACTTTAATGCCTGAAATTAGAATTACATTTTCAGATAAAAAGGGAATGTTTGCCATGGTGATAATTATATATCAAAATAGATTAATTACCTTAGAAAATATGTATTGGATACCTGCTATAGGAGCCAAACATGTCAGGAAATATCTTGATATTTTACTTACTAATATGAAAGGTAGTCTAATCTTACATGGTGATTTCAATTGTATATTGCAATCATCAGACACTGCTGCAGCAGCTGAAGTATTTACAAAATAGTTGATTTGAGCTGATTTCATTGATTTAAAAGATCTGAGTGTCTTATAGGAATCCAGTTCCTTGAGATATACTCATTATTCATTCCCTTTAGGCGTGCAAACAAAAAAATAGCATAGATATTTCCAATGACTTAGTAACTAAAGTTAAACAATTCTCAGTAATTCCATGTCCCTTTTCAGATCATAATGCTTTAATATTTAACTTAAGTTTTAAGACAAGAAATTGTGCTATTATAAGCATGATGCCAACATATATACTGAAAATAAAAGATGTTAAGAATTGATTTATTAAAGAAGTAGAATACTTCTTAGATTATAATAACAATGAGCAAATTACAAATATGATTTGGAATTCTTGAAAATCTTGTCTATATGGGAAAATTATAACTTGGTATAGAAATAAAATTAAGGAATGGGACAATAAACCATTGCCCATTCAAGATTAAATACAATTAGCAAAATTAAAAGTTCAAAATGGTAAGAGTAAACAATTTGAAATTGTTAAAAAACTAAATAGTAAATATCAGCAAATTTCTTTTTATGAAGCATCAATAGCTTTAGAGAAAGTTAAACTTTTTTCTTATACTATGAATCCCAAAGAAATACAAAATTTAATAAATAGAACTAAAATTGTTTTAAGAATGAATCACATAAGATCAAGTGAAAGTGTAAAAAAATGGAAGAAGAGTTATCAATATAGATGATATACATATAGAATTTCAAAATTATTACTCCAAATTAAATACTATACAATAAATTATGGAAGACAATAAATCAAAAATGAAAGAATATTTTAAATATTTTAAAGTGAAATTATCTAATAGTGTTAAAGATTTACAAAAAAACAAAGAAAAATTGAGAACAAAATAAAAGAGTTAAAAATGAATAGGGTTCCAGGTATTAAAGGGCTTCCACCTCAGTTGTACAAAATATTGCCTCAACAACTGATAAAAGTTCTTTGTAAAACATTCTCAGAATTTCAAGATAATAAGAATATCCCACCTACTTGGAGGTATTCTTTAATTTCACCAATTGTAAAACAAGACAAAGATCCAAATAAATGTAATTCCTATAGACCTATTTCTTTGTTAAATGTAGCCTATAAAATCTTTCTATCAATACTTGTAGGCAGACTAAAAATATATTCCACATAGTAATTGATGACCAATGTAGATTTATCCTAAAAATACAACCACAGGACAATATTAAAATAATTTTAGCTCTAATTGATTGTGCTGATAATGCAATGGAAGAAATGACAGTTTTAAGTTTTGATATTGAAAAAGCTTTTAATTCAGTTAATTTGTTTTTTCATATTTAATGTTAAAATTATAGAATTTTCCAGAAGAATTTATACATTTAATTAAATCATTATATTCTAATAATAAAACATATGCTAAAATATTTTTTTGTCTAAGTCTTTAGATTTAAAAGGGTACTAAACAGGGATGTCCTCTATATCTTATTATTTTTGCTTTAGTAGTAGAATTTTAGCAATCTCAAATAGAGAAAATAGTAATAGTCATGGAGTTAAAATAAATAATTCTCATGAATCTAAAATTCTTATTTTTTCTGATGATATTCTTTTAACAGTTAAAAATCTAAATACATCCTTTAAACACATACAAGAATGTATACATTTGCTGAGGTTTCTGGATTATTTTTAGTGAGAATAAAACTAAAATTTGATTATTAATAAAGACAAAAATACTATTGTTCTATTAGTGTCTAATATTAATTGTGATAATGCACAAATAAAATAGCATGGAATTACTTTGGGTGCTAAATTACAGGAAATTACAGGTGAAAATTATAACATTTTATTTGCTCTTTAATAAATAAATGGAAGGATATTTTTCCTACATTTGAAGATAGCTTAACTATTATAAAAATGGTATTATTACCTAAATGTTTATACTTTCTGCAATGCACTTCTTTTGTTAGACTAGATTTCAATATAAAGCAATTAAAATATTACTAAAGTTTCCATGGTTCCCTAAAAAAACTAAAATAGCTTATGCTAATCATATAACAACTTGGGAAAATAGAGGAATTAAATTTTCTGATATTGAAACATATGCACAAGCTGCAGTTTGCTAAATTGTTATTCAGTGGATGGACAGCAATTATAATGCAAATTGGAAAATACTTAAATTATAACTTATTAAATGGAAGAAATTTAAATTAGAATAATTTATTTTTGAAATAATGCATAATAAATCTCATATACTAGTTAGTAATTATATACAATATAAGAATATTAGTCTTTCTAAAATCAAATTCATTAATAATATTCTTAATACATTTAAAGATATTTTTCATAGGTATCCTATTTGAAAAAAAACTGGTCTCGTTTATTCACCCATTTATTCTATATAAGTAATAGGAAATGTTGACAACAATATTTTTAAGATGGGAAAATAAAGATATTTTAGGTTTGTATAATTGTCAGTTTAAAATTGAAATTAATTTATTCTTTAATAAATTAATTTAACCTTAGTTATAATCAAGACTACTTAAAAGTATTGAAGATTAATGCATTTATTTCTGGAAAAATACTTTATTAAAACTTTCAGATCAATTAGAAATACCATCTTTTATTTATTATTATGTAAAGTGCTTCAGAATTTCAGCTATAAGAAAAGATTATTATCAACTTTATATTCAATAATTTTAAGCTATAAGACTATAATAATTCCAAAATACTGTAATTTTATATTTCAGGGTAAAGAGAATAACTCTTCAGACTCTGATAAGAAATTGGTGTCACTTTCAGTTGCAAAAAATACATATTCTCCATTTTGGAAAATGTATTCTTGGAGAACATTACACAGAGCATTCTTTACTCCACATAGAGTAGCAAAAATGGATAAATCTAACAATAAGCTTTGTTGGAGATATTCAAATTTGTATAGCAAATTTGCCTCATGATATTTGAATATTCTTCCTTATATGAATACTGGAATCGTGTACAAATGTTTGGTCAAGCACTATGGTCTGAGAATTTTTTCTATAGCTTGAGAGTTGGTTTTGTATAATGTGCCTATTCTTCTGAGTGTTGAAAAATCTCACTATCCTTTTCCATGGTGTTATGCTATTGCAAGGACAATTATAACAAGAAAATGGTTACAACTGACCAAACTTAGACTATCAATATTTATTACTTTTTAAATATACTTGTAAAATTTACAAGAACTAGATTTAATAAACTTGAATTCTAAATCAAAATTTTAAATCTTAGGTTTTGGCCTTATGTTTTGGATATGATTCAGAAATTTGAAGAAGGAATCATAATCTTTTTCTCTTAAGCTTTATAAGTTATGACAGCATGATTATTATAGTAACGTTATTATGAATCAATGAGCAAAAATGTATATATTGTATATAGTTTCTCTTTTCTCTTTATACACTTGTTATATTTAATTATATTTTCACATATCAACAAGTCAATTCTATACTGAATTTAAATGTTAAATCTATGTTCATTTAACTTATCTTATATTGCACTTGTAAGTGAAAATAAACTTATAAAAAAGAATAGCATAACTACACTGCCATTCCCTCTGAACATGGATAATATAAATGAAGTTATACATGTGAACACACACACACACACACACACACACACACACACACACACACACACAACACAGGTAATAATAACAGATGCCTAAGTCTCAGTGCCAGCTTCTCCCAGTAAAGAACAGTCTTTTGGTATCTGCCACCATACAGAAATGCAGTACAGAGAGTTAAGGTTACAATCTGTTAAGAGGCTTTGTCCTGTAGACCTGGCTCTACTTACCAACAGTGCATCACCGAACAAGTAATTTAAATAAAATAGATCACTCTGAAAATAAGCATTTGCAGCTAAATCCTACATTTAAACATAATTAAATAAACAAATAAAGAGTGCTAGCTCCTCCAAATTAGAGCTACTGTCATGTTGTAAATTCCCACTGTAAGCCTGATAACATCAATGCAGCAGGAAACAAAGAGGCCACAAAAGACAAAACATCATCTGAACCATAGCTTTTATAAGTAGCATCATGCCTTAATGTGGTTCAACTTTACAGAAAGAAGAATAAGACTCTATAACACTAGAGATGATTATAGGAAAGTAACAGAAATAGTGATGAAGTACATTGGGGAGAGATAAAAAGTAGAAAATGTGCAAGAACAATAATGAATCATACTGGAAGTAATGTGAAAGGGTGCACAAAGAAAATCTAGAGGAAAAAGCCAAAGGAAACAAAGGACCACTGTTGCTGATTAAGGGGTTAGATATGCTATAAGGAAAAAACATAAAAGATGTGGAAGAGGAAAGGAGAGGTCATATAAGAAATCAAGAAGAAGAAGAAAAGAAAATAATGCAACCAGAAGGGCCAAAACAAGACTGGAAAAATCCTGAAAAGGTGATTGAAGAAAACATTCAGTTGCAATACTAAAGAGGACCAGAAAAGCTGGGAAAGAGATAAAATAAGGAAAAATAAGTATCCAAAAAATTACAGAACATGCAGTGATCATGAATGTATTATTAAATTATATTATATTATATTATATTATTCTTTACAAAAAAGAAGGTAGTACACTGTTCCAATATAAGAAGGAAAAGTAGGGGTTCCTGTGTCAAGAAATAGGTAGCATTTTCACTTCAATATTGGAAGATCAGAAGGTTATAGGTTCTATTCCCACCCAATGTACTTGGATTTATTTTCCATTACTGACACTACAGTGCAGCATAATAGGAGTACTACAGTCCTGAGGTTTTATCACTCAGATAAGACATTAAACTGATGTTCCATCTGCTTGCTTTGGTGATATCTCATGTAGCTACAAATGATACATATCATTTTCAAAAAAGTTGATATTTAGTTTATTCAAGCAAAATCAATGTATATAAAAAGCCTTGGGATTCATGAAATGCACCTGCTCCTATGACATGGTACTTTGTGATTCAGAGACATGTTAGTCTTGATGTAGAAATACATAATTATTGGCTTATTTACATGTCTCTGAATCACAGTTAACTAATGTGACTTTATGGTACTGCTAAAGCAACATTGTGTAGTCAACCACCCAATCCCCATAGTGTTATAGTGCTGTTATGGCACAGGAGTAGTGTTTCCTGGTGGCTAGTGGTTCTCATGCCCTTGATCCTCATAGGGTTAATGTGCTGTTATGGCACAGGTGTATAATTCCCTGCCAGCTAGTGTTCCCCATCTAATGCTGTAGATTATGCTCATCAGTCTAGAAGGTTCATATGTTCATAGGTGTTTACTAAGCTAACAACCACAAGGGCCTTTTTAAGCCTATCCATGCACCCCAAATCTCTGACAAGTTCTGATAAACTTGATAAGTGCAAGCAGGGGCTTGAGAGATTAAACATTTAAAAGCTCAGGCCTGGGAGATGAACCATTTACAAAATTCCTGTGTCCATTAGAGACATTGGTGCCAAACCAGGGATGAATTTCCTGTTCCCCATTCAATTGTGCAAGTTGCACTTGAATTGGGTTACAGAGGAACTCTGCTTTATATGGATGGGGAGCCTAATCCAGAGATGGGGTAATCTCTGGGATACATACCTGTCTCTTCAGCAGGTCCTATTTATATCACAGGCAAGGTTAAAGTCCTTAGAACAGGTACTTCTGATGTTGTTTCTTTTGTGGATATGCAGGAGGTCCATCAGAGTGGAGTTTGACAATGATCTGTATGTCAGGCATATATCTCCCCTCAAAAGTCTGTAGGAGACAGAATACAGGAATAGAGCCTTGAGGCGGTCTGCATAGGACATTTTACTTAAGCCCTGTATTATTTTAGTGAGGAACCTCTGTGGACATTCCAGTTGTTGGATATGCCTGGTTGGGTACATACCAAAGGGAGCATTGTACTCAATGACAGGTCTGATGAATGCAGAATACAGTGGAACAAGGACTTCCTTGGACTTGATCCCATAACTTTGTTTATAAGTTGTGCAACATAGAATGATTGCCTCACTACTCTAGACACATGATTGTCAAAGGCTAGATTACTATCTGTGTAGGTCCCCATGTCCCTAACTACTGGGTCAGCTCTAAGGGGTGTATTGTCAATATGATAGTTACCAGGGGTGGATGAGTTCCAGTTGGATACTATTATGTTGTGATATTATGTTTACTATTAGGTTGTGGTGGTATAAGAGGTACCCCATCCCACAATCACAGACAAATACATATCACACACACACACACACACACACACACACACACACACACACACACACACACACACACACACACACACACACACACACACACACACACACACACACACACACACACACACACACACACACACACACACACACACACACACAGCCCTCTACCCACCCAGTCGCCAACACACAGTCATACACACACACACACACACACACACACACACACACACACACACACACACACACACTCGCACACACATATACACACTCATTCACACATCTCCAGTATTCCCCAGTATTTACCTCTGAACACGGACTTTTGGCTGTGTTCACAGCAACAATGTGGTAAGGATGACCATGCTGATCTACCATCAGAGCAATTTCATAAATCTCTTGGCACATAGATGCCTTCCTGGAGGCAGTTCTGCAGAGAGAAAGAGCGACAGCACATGACTAATTAGAATATGCCTCTCCCACAAACTACCTCATTTGCATGTCACATGCCCCCAGAGACAACCCAATGTGCTGCTCCATGTTTTATGCTGGAGACCCAGGTTAGGGCAAAAAGGTTACCGTGACATGAACATGAAGATGTACACATCACGGTACCTTTATGAATTCAGCACAAAATATATATATATATATATATATATATATATATATATATATATATATATTCACTTTATAATCTCAAAATACTGAAACATCGAATTTCAGTATGTAGAGACTATAAAGTCGAATCTACACAACACCGAAATTCCAAAACCGCGAAATTTAAAATCGTGAAGTTCAACACACCACATACCACACTACACAAACACCAAACTACCCACAAAAACACACACACACACACAAACAAAACAATACAAACCAACAAACCTACACTACAAATAAGCAGGGGGGCAAGCCAGCTGCACCTCCCATACCCCCAACTTATATATTCTAACTTTGAGATCGCACCAAACAGAAAAAGACAGGAAACTCACAACAAGATATTCTACACTCCCTCACACACACACATCATGTATATATCAACACTACCACATTCAACATTTAAACACTCATACTTTTACCTGCCTACCCTAACCCACACATACAACTTCCAAACACACTCACATACACTCACACACCTACCCAAAACCCTTATAAATTAGGCACTTACCTTAAATTACACCTAAAGCCACATACTAAACCAGAAAGCATCCACACAACACATTCCACTTCACGTACTGTTAAAGCATAACTGCAAATTCGAAATATTCTGATTCATGGTTATGCACTTTTGCCATTCCAAACATTTGATTTTATAGTCTCAAAATACTGAAATTCGATATTTCAGTATTTTGAGATTATAAAGAGAAACTATATATATATATATATATATATATATATATATATATATATATATATATATATATATATATATATATATATATATATATATATATACATATACACATAGAGTCAGAAAACAAGATTAGTTGCACAAATATCATGGCACATGCTATCACAATTCCATTTCTTATTATATAGTACAAAATGACATCTTGCATTCCATTTTCTCCATCATATATACATCCAAGCTATCATTTCAAATTCTGTTAAAAAAACTATTGCCCAGAAAATTCTATAACAAATAAAATCAATACTTGGTAATGTTTTAACTTTATTATTGAAAAAGTTCATTTTCTATCTGTCTCACAAAACTGCTGACCTCTTGAACATTATATGGAGATGTGAAGAGGATGTAAAATATGTCCATCTATGACAATCACATATTGTACAGCAAATCTGAAATATTAAGCAGAGGAACTATTTTACATCAGAACTATAAAAAATATGTATATATTAAGAATTAAGAAAACACTAACAGGCAGGCCATTATATAAGTGCACTCCAAGGTGGGGATTATAGGAGGAAATAATAGACCTTCATCAGTCTTCACAACACACGACACGTCCATAATTTCCCCAATAACACTCCACCCTGTCAGACATTATTGCTTGCATAACATGATATGATCCTTCCATACTCTTTAAAATATAAATCTATCTCTATTCACTGCAAGACTCTCTCCCTCACTTTATAAATCCCATATCTTATAGAGTCAACAAAGTAAGATAAGTAAACATTAATTAATATTGCCTAATAATCTGAAAAAAAATCTTTCAAATTGGGTGCCTTTTCTAGTCAATTAATTCTCTGACAGTAATTATAAAATCAGTATCTGAGCAGAAATCTCATTTTTAAATGAATATCCATGAGACCTTCTGAACATTAAATGACACTCTGAAGATTATTTACATACTTTAATATTTGTCTCTACTTCTTCCCTATCATTTCACTTCCTCTCACTCAACAAACTTGAATTAAAGTCACCTCCCTTCAAACACACGTAATAAGTATGTAACCAAGAATGCATTATTTATCACAAACTCTTTTGTATAACAGGCTTTGTAGAAACATTTCATTTGTTTTAATTTTATTTTAAACATTTCTTAAATGGGTAAGCCCATTGGACAAAAGTGTCATTTTTTGGGGGCTACTTGGGAATACGTTCTGATTAAGTGACTTGGTCAGAGTTACATAGTAGGCAAACAGAGGTGAAAGGAATCAAACCCTGTACACCTGGCTACATGAAGCAGCTCATTAACAACTCAGATCCTTAATTATCTGCACTAATTGCCAACTTGTTGAATAATTTCCACTTCTTAGACTGACATTTAAATTCTACTGCAAGCATTCTATCTTCTTCTGTAGTCTATCTATCCATAAATAAACCCCTTTTCCCATTTTTTTATATGGAATCAAGGTGTCATATCAACAGTGACAATCATGTACAGCCCAAGTTCACACTGCTGGTTGACTAGCCTTGCCACAGCTATTCTTGCATAACATACACTCACACTCACACCTGTGGCCAATTTAGAGTGTCCTATCCAACTATTGCATGTCTTTGGAATGTGGAAGGAAACTGAAGCACCTGGAGGAAACCCCCATGAACAGAGGGAGGACATGCAAACTCCACATAGAGGACACCCAGCCAAAATCATACCAGCCTGGAATACAAAAGGATGACTCAAAAAAAATGATTCCACTCCACAGCATGTGTTCTGGAATAATGAACAATACCTCGCTCTCCAAAATATAATGATAAGGATTTTTGTTGTAATGCAGGGACTGTTGTTCCTTCTTGTAACAGACAACTATCTGCATTTTTATTTCTTATCCATTGTGTTATATGCCATCTCCTCACCACAAATAATAAATTATTTGTATTTATAGTAATTACTATAATTTTCTAAATGTATGTTTACCAGTATTTTTATGTTTTCTCATAGGTACATTTAATTCTGATTTTTCACCTAAATTTTCCCTTTGGTTTCAGACTGTAATCCTACAAATCTATTTTGTCTTTTAAAATGCTGTTCACTAGAGATGCCTCCAACTATTTTGGGGGGAAGAATCAATTAAAATGTTATCAGTAATAGTTTAATATTATCCAACTGTAGCCGTCACCATTGCTTTGATTATTCATAGAGCAACCCCCCCAAAGGGTCAGCTTTCCAACATTCAACACAGACATTTCCTTATTATGCTCTTCTTATCCACATTCAGTATAACATAACAAAAATGTTTGAAATGTCCAAAAAGATCAAATAAAGCATATTTTGGTTGTCCTGTATAATGCAGAACATGACCGCCATTCACCAGTAATTAATTTCCGATATTTATAATGGCAGTTTTCCACAAGCAAATCAACTGCTCCATCCCAATCCTCAGTCTAAATCCCCAATTTGTCCTTAACACTATTAAAGGGCTACACAACTCAGCAATGTTTAGATGGTTCTGTATGTGCATCCTTTTTATTGAAAAAAAACATTTCTGGCCCACATTTGTACATTCCTTCATTGATTTAAATATGATTTGGGCTCAGCAAACTGTGACCATCAAATAATTGCCTTTCTTCTTCTCAGAATTTACTAACACTGTCCATAAAGCATCCTCAATTTACAATGCCAAATTATAAGTAGTTTTGGATGGAAAGTACACTATTACTTTAACCTGAGGAACTGTTGAAGCTTTGACCTATTGTTTTGTCCAGGTGAAGTTTCAGCAAGGTGCAACAAACCAAGATGAAGATGAAACAAAGCTGCCATGTTACAGCTTTAAACTTTTGCTTTATGATCTTGAAGAGATTCTTGTTGAAGCATTAACTATTTACGAGAGTAAAACCTCACTGAAATGACAAACATTCTTCTCCTTTAACTAATATATTCTGCATGAAGTCATGTAAGCATGTTGTGAGCACTTACAGGGACAAATCTTCCTAATTCAACAGTTTTAAAGTAATTTATGAAACTTGCATGATGGGTAATTAAACAAATGAAAGACTTTACTAATTTTGGGGTTTTAAGCCAGAACATTTTCTATTTCGTGCAGTCTATTGTGTACAAATACAGTTTCTGCATTTTTGAACTGTGTAATATTATTATGGTTGCAAATTATTGTTGTTTCATTTTGTAAATTCTAGCAAAACTCCCTATGAGAAGAGGAATTAGTGTATACTGATGGTGATAAAATGTGCTACCATGCAACTGAAGAATTCTAGTTTTGTCCCAACAACACCACACACACATACACACAAAATACAAACACACAAACATATATAGTAACTAAATAATCCAGTATAAAATGACACCAAATACAGTTTGCAAGACAATGTTCAACTTTTTGTGTAAATATTGGAGGAAGAATTGTTAAGACTCCCTCGGGTGTTTGTGCCTGAATATGTCACGTGTCTACAATTTATACTATGAATCAGTTCAGTTTAATATACCTTTGGTACAACTAACATTCATAAAATTACTTATTTCTTAAATATGAAACAGGGATGATGTTTGTTACAACCCTACAAGATGACAGAGGTGAGGAGTTGTCATGGTACTTCACAAGGTGTGATGTCTGTCAAATATAATGGAGAAAAGTGCATATTTTCTGTTTTGATGCAATTTAACACTAGAGGCATTCTGTCTTCCTTGGAACAATGACATCAGAGCTGGGGAAAATGAAGAGCAAATGTTTTGCAGCACAGAGTGTGTGGACCACCTTCTCAATGATGAGCCTCAACTGAATGAAGAAAGCAGTCAGTGAAAAGTAATGTGGTTAAGGAATTCAGATATGGGACTTGCCCTTGAGGGAGTCAGGCAGAAGATAAAACAATGAAGACAGCAATTGGTGAAAACTAATGAGGTTATTGAAAGCAGATATGGAATGTTCATGAGGCAGACAGAAGATTAGAGTTGTGCATGGGCTTTCTAGTTGATATCCTAAGCAACTCAATTTGTCTAGAAACAAGTTCATAAAAGAGCAGTATAATACCAAAAAGTCATTTCAGCAAAGAGTAGTGGATGAGTAAAATCTTTGGTCAAAATGGAAAAGTGTACATCATTTAAATACCTAGGAATTTCTAGACCCATCCCTTAGTGTCAAAATACATATAAAAAAAAAATCCACTACGACTCTGGGCCAACAAGATCGTCACCTTTCTTACCAAATCCTCCAGACCATCAAGACTCAAAGGCATTTTACTAGCCTAGGTAGAATATGGACTCCTACTTATAGCATACACCTCAGACCCAAGGCATGAACAGCACTGCACAACACTATAAAAGCAAAGTAGCTGCCAGCCAAAGATCTAACCTGCTCTTATGCTCTCAAATTTTCAAATTCTTACACAAATATGTAGTTACCAATCTGGCAGCCAAGCTAATAAGAAACCCTCTTCCTGCAAATTCAGAAATCAAAGCCGTCCAGGTTCATCCAGGCTCCTAAAAGTTAAACTACAATGCACAAATCATTGCCTTTCCTCATGAAACTCCAAAGTATGGGAATCTATCCCTGTTGATCTCAAAACAAATTATCTTCTTACCCAAAAATTCTGAGCACAACTAAACATTATTTTCATGATAATGCTTCATGTAAATGCCAGCTCTCTGGACACATTAACTAACAGAATCTCACCGTACTCCAATAACTCTATATACTAATAAGTATGTGTGATATCACATGCAAATTTAGCAAACTCCAGGGCCATTCTAACTGCATTCTACATAACTGCATACATATCTATATAATTTTCCTCACTTCTGTGAGTGCTGCTATCCATTTTGTAAGTACTGTTTGCTTTTGTATATATGTTAGGTGTGCTTGTACCTCTGCTTATAAATTGCTACATCGTGTCATATCTCCATGAACCTGTAGGGTGAAGTCTCTGAATTCTTTCTCAGAGGCTAAGCGTCTTAGTAAAGTTGTTCTCCAGGCCTCTGTCTTGGGACAATTTCTTTTCCTAGTAATAATCATGCTTGAATAAGTAAGTGTGCTGATCACAGTAAAATAGGGGTCATGGTTTATAGATGTAAATTACATATATTCTCCAAATATATTTAGATTTATTATTTAACTGGCCTGTTGCCAAGAGTAAATTATTTAATTTTAGAAAAAATTACCAGAAATGTCTTACTGTACATAAACCGAACAAGTCCACCTAATACAGGTTATATATTTGTCACTAAATCATGTAACTGGGTACACTATTAGGTCAACTCCTTCCCTCCAATTGTTCATACCCACTTTAAAACATTTCCTATCTAATATAGGTATCTGCTCTACACCAGGCTAATATAAACACTTTTATTTAAATTTAGGGCAGTCACTCCTCCTTCATGCTAATTACACTCGCCCATTATCAGCCACCCCTTTATTCTAATTTTACACTCTATTCCCTCTTTCTCTCACTCATTCCTCCTACTCTCTCTCCCTCCCTTCTCTTTTCTCCCTTCCCATATTTCCGCCTTTCTTACTTTTTCAGTCTCTCTCTCTCTACTTCCCTCTTCTCCTTCATTTTCCCCATCAGATCTAAAGTTATACATTATCCTAGCACATCATACAGTTACTGCAGATATCAAAATAGTCCTGTACTATGTATGCTTTTTTCTTAAGCAATGTTTAAATTTAACTATCACCCAGTTACTGTACATACCAAATTATGATGTACATGCCTACACTATGCAGTTTATTTATTAGATAAAGTTAAATTGTCTGATATCTGTTCATGTGTATTTTTCTGATATAATTATTGCTTAATGTTTTGGAGCTTTTCTCCCTGGGACACCACTGAAAATTGGCAACAACCCAGTCAGACTTTCCCGGAAAGACAAATGTCAAAGACATAAAATAAATAAATGTATACTGCATGTACATGCATACATACATACATCAAAGTAACATACTAGATATGGGAGTAGAAAATATAGAAGAGACATATTGTATCAAAAAGTGTCACTCAAAAGTGCTATTAGCCATGAAGTTGATTGTTTTAATACATAAGAAACTGACTTTGGAATGTAATGTAAATATATAACTGGAACACGCTTTCTGGTTATTAAGGGCATTATTTGCAATATTGTTTCCAGATCAGTAATGTTACTGTTTCATAAAACTCTGGTTAGACCTCACTTAGATGTAAGTTTCTTCTGCTTCTTTTGAGTTAAAGAAATCAGAAAACTGGAGGCAGAGAGTTGAAAAGTGTTTTACTAAGGGAATCTATAACGTAATTGATCTTTTCAATCAAAATAGACTGAGGGAACTTTGGTTCTTTACAGCCTGCTGTGGGTTCTTTAGAGGAAGCCATGATCAGCTCTGTGGGAGTTACCTTCACTATACATTCCTCACTTACTGGAAATAATTGTCACTTCACTGAGTTTGAGTCATTTGAAGGCAAGATAATTTTTTTATAAACAAAGCATCTGTGGTGTGGAGTAGGTTGCCCTTACCTGTCAGACAGGCTTCCTCTTTTGTTAGTTTCAAATCCAAGTTAGATATCTACATAGATGATAAGTATATTTGAACCTAATTTTATGAGATGTAAACTCTTTAATAAACTCTGTGTAAAGTTTAGATTTTGCTTAATCTTCACACATATAAATGTTGAAACACTGAGTTTCTTAACTCTGCACTAAAGGAAGCAGCTTTTTTATTTTATTTCATTATTTTTTTTGTCAGCTCTGGACTGGTTATGCACTTGTCAGAGTAATCTTTTCTGGTGATCCCTGATCTTTGTTGTAGGTTATCTTTCCATGTGGACCAAACTAACAGGATTTAAATAAAACAAAGTATTGATACATGCTTGTTTGTATAATTTCACGATCACAGTTTGTACAAAGTGTAGACACAGACTTCAGACTCAGAGCCTGATGGATATTCATAACTGCACTTAAATGCATCATTGTTTTGACTACATTAGTTTAGTCTAATCGCCTCCTAATTTAAATAGTCATTGTATGTGCTTCTAGCACAGCTCTTCTTTGGTGAAAATGATATATTTATTTATTGCATAAAGTCCTTTTCAACAAACCTGAAATGTGATTATTACAAACTAATATTAGTGCTGCGAAGAACCAAACTTCAGTTACTTTCACACTCTGTTTTTATCAAAGAGCAGGAACTGGGTAACTGCGTAATAAGTGTAGTTTTTTAAAGAATGCAGCTAACTTTCTAGGGAACTGCAGGAAGGCAGGTGCAGGGATTCTCATAAAAGTTACATTGACCAGATGCAAGAACAGAAATCTTCATTCTCAGAGCAGGGAAGGAAGGAATCTTACCCACATGGTATGAAACTAATCCAGTCAGTGCACTCTGATCAGCTGTCTTGTCATTCAGTGATGAGACATATGCACAGAGCAAAAGACATGGCTGACAAATCTATAAATATGTTTTATCCTTGTAATTCTCTCTGTATGTTGTCAACTCCTATGGGGGGACATTTAAACATGCTATTTGCATTTGTCTAATAGCCTTTAAGAATGATCTATGCATAATATAAGAGTGTCTCTTGTATAATTTATGCACTCGCAATGTAGCCGAACCATATGTTCGGCAGCAGTTCAGTATTCGGTTAACTGAAACACAAGCAATAATCAAACAGTGGTTTCACTGAGGTTTGGCAACCTCAGAGTTTAGTTGATAGAAGAAGGTGAGGGATCTCCCCATTCTACAGGGTCACACCAGCCAGTTGCAGGCCTTCTCAGTATAAACTGATCACACTTTTTTCTGAGCGTCTCTCAGAAACACTATGATTTATAAGAGTCCAGAATTTTTAGAACTGTCTAAAATAATATCTACAATGCAGACCTATAGACAACATGCTTAGTGTTAGGAATAGTCCTCTAAAACTGTATTTATCTGTTTGTGGGAACTAACGATTTAAAAAAGAAATTTACCTTTGAAGCAAAATTGAAGAAATGCGTTATTCTTTAAATATGACTGGTGAGGGGGATTTTTTTTTTTTTTTTTTTTTGCTCCATTTGGTCAGCTACTCCAAAATAAATAAAATATAGGATTTTGATACACAAGTTAGATCCATAATCATCTTACAAATACTTTGACATAGTATCACCTTTGAACAGGAACGTTGCGAGGGAAACAACCATAAAACCAGCAATACTGTGCTATCTTCTCTCTCCCAAAACAAACACACAAACAGTATTGTGCTACCTTTTATTAATTAAACAAAAAAAAAAAAAAAACAAGAATAGAATATAGAATATAAAAAAAATTTTTTTTTTTTTTTTTTTTATAGTATCACCTTTGTATAACAAATGGAATAAGTGATCTTTATTGAAAAGCAATAAAACATGCCTATACATTGTGTACATTCTTCCATTCTAATGCTTGCGTGCATTTATTGATTTACACAAGTGCTACCCATTCACCAGATTCATTTATAAGAAACACAATATCATAAAAACTGCTCAAGAGAAAAGCATTAAAAATGATGGGGAGGGGCACTCATTTGTACCTTGTATCTCGGTTGATACTATGGGAGGCCTCTGAATGTGTAGCTGGCTTTCTTAGCTAAACTGAAACTCAGGGGAAAGTATGTTTGGTTCTTATTACAACAGTTTCCATGAGATCTCTCTCTCTCTCTCTCTCTCTCTCTCTCTCTCTCTCTGATTCTTAGAAAAGGAAATACAAATCCACAACTTGCTACAGAATAAACAAATCCAACATTCTTCACTCTATGTACATGTAAGTAAATTTGTTGTTATAAACAACCTGCAATTTTTAATAAACATCATCAACCAGCAATACCTTTGTTCTGGGCATGTATGCAGCTATTCCAATATGTCTCTTGATCAACAAAATACTATACGTCAGTAAAGGGGGGACAATGCATACACTACATATAAGATATATTTATGCATGCTTCAGCATTCGTTAATATCTCATCAGTCCACTGAATGTGCAACGGAGATCGTTAACTAATTCATCTGTTTTGAACAAGTTCAGTTTTTTATCAAATGGATTCTTATTAACCATTTCATTATCTGGTTTAGCAATTATTATTCATAGCAGTGTCAGCATGTGTCCTTGTACAAATAAGCATGACAATTATAACTCACCAGTGAGATCCTGATTCATATTCTCCCTAATCCAAGCTACAGTCAACCTGGAGTTAATATGTATATACCTACCAATAGTGTGTGTGCGTGCGTGCGCATGTGCGTGTGTGTGTGTGTGTGTGTGTGTGTAGGGAGGGTTGTAGACCTATCATGGGGGGAGTTGTAATCCTTCACATTGGGAAGGTGTGGAGGCAATGATCCACCGATTTTCTAATCAGGAACCCAATTCTAACTGGTACAGTTACAATGTGTGATGCATTTTTTTGTATTGTTGTTGTTGTTTATTTAAAAGTATTACATTTACGTTTGTTAATACATTTATTTATTTGTTTACTAACCTTGGACTATCGTATGCATTGCACTACTTAATGTGGATGTGTCTACCTGTCAAGTTCAGTGACCAGCAAAAGTAGCAATTACCTTTGCCCCGAAGCGTAACCTCATCATGATGCATTACGCACATACGTTTGATTGTGTCTTGTTTCCTCTTCCAGCAATCTTTGCAGCAATTGCTTTTGATGTTTTAAATCAGGTTCGAGAAATTCACCATCATTTATCTTTATACAGCTGAATGAAAACAGTAACCTGGCAACCTGAAGTGCTGTGTTATGATGAGCAATTTCCTACAGGGAGATATAATAGGCTTTTATCTTAAAAGATAAAAGGCCCTGCAGCTATATACTTTAGCAAGAAGTTGAACTTAAGATCCTAGAAAACAACATGCCTGTGCTGCATGTTTCTGCTGCAGCTGAGAAGATGAGTGACTTTGTGTCTGGTAACCTGACAGAGTGTGCCTTTCACTACAAAGTCCTTGTAAGTCTGAGGAGTACTTCTTACATTCAAGGAGTGCCAATATGTGGCACAGCAATGAGTCGACCCTGATCACAGATGACTCAGGGGGACCTTACAGGACCCCACTTAGTACAGATTCTAAACATGTAGAGGTACTGAGGTATCAAACACTGACTGGTACCAGCATGTTCATGGCCTCTACAGTTGGAAGATGCTATGGGACTGCGTCAAAGTTTGAAGGCAAAGAAAAATAGTGTAGATTGATGTCTCCTTAACTGTGAGGGCTTAATATAACTGCAGAAAGCATGCCCCAGACCCTGAGGCTTTACATTTACGATGTCACTACAAAACATGGTCTGACAAAACTTTTCTTAAAAAGAAATTCAGCCTTTTGGTTATCTGGAATCAAAAGGTGTATGTTTGTAGGCATGGACATTCATTTGGATCAATAGGTGGTATATCAGCAAACTGGAAATATTACCACAAAGTGTTTCTCCATAAAGCTGTATGAATTTGTTTATGCAGCAATCAGTGTCTGTATTAATTGTCAAGAACCAATATACTGGCCCAACGTTTCCTGGAATTTATCAATTCCAATGCCCTGGACCAGCTCATTCTGACCCCCACTAGAGAAAGCAACATCCGTGACCTGGTTATTACCAACATGGGAAACTGTTGCTTTATACCAATAGTCAACTCCTCCCTGGTTAGATCCTACCACAAACTAATCACCATGGAAATCCACATCTCACCCACATGCCTCGCAAAGGTAACCACTATGAAAAACTTCTCCAAAGCTGACTTTGGTCTTCTAAAAACAGAGGTGGCTAACTTCAAGGCATCCATGCCAATGAAAAAGAGATGCATGACTGCCAAATCATACACTAGTGCACTATACGAACATGTACACAAATGCATGGATCTCGCCATATCCAATAGAACCAAGACACTCTCCTCCAAAAAAAAAGAAGCCAATCTGGTGGTCCCCTGCCATTAATAAACTCTACAACAGAAGGAAGAAACTGTTGCAGAAAAAGGTGAAGTCCCAAGACTGGAAAAACTCCCTTATTAGCCTCAACAAAAAGTTGAGATCCCTCATCAAATCTTCTAAAGCCAGCTATGAAGGCAGAAATGCAGCAGATACTAAAAACAATCACAAAGCCTTCTATAGCTATATCAAGAACCTCCATGACAATACCCAGATTTGTTCTCAGTTACTGCACAATGGTACCTCCTAAACTGAGCCAACTGATATTGCCAACATACTGGCTGACAGATTCAGTGTCAGCTTCACCTATCTCCCCCCCACAAAAGACCAATCACAATGTCGGAAGAATTCCAGGCACCCAGCATTACTGCAGTGCAGGTTAAAGCTGCATTGTCCAAGGCCATGAATACAGCTTCCATGGGACCCAATAATATTCCTGGCTGAGTTCTATATGAACTACAAAGTGAACTAGCACTACATATGTGTGCCCTGTTCAGTCGCACCTCAGGCTTTGTCCCTACCAAATGCAGTACTGCTACATTCATCCCTCTCCATAAAGAGGGAGCGACTACAGACCCTGGGAATTATCACCCCATTAGCCTGATGAGTCTGATATGTAAAGCTATGGAGCACATTATCATGGACCTGATTAACAAAGATATAAGAAATCTCCAAACTCTGGACCCCATGCAATTTGGCTTTGTGAAAGGGAGATCATGCCTGCTCAACCTGATTGACTTCTTTGGGTCAGTCACCAGGGCTGTGGATGAAGGCAAAGTAGTGCATACAGCCTACCTCGATCTGGCCAAGGACTTTGATACCATTCCTCACTCAAGAATTATTGATAAACTCACCAAAATAGGCATCAACCCCTATATCACTAGGTGGGTTGCAAATTGGCTCACAGATAGAACACACAGTGTGAAAGTAGCAGACTCTAAGTCAGACTGCTGACCAGTCACAAGTGGAGTCCCACAGGGATCGGTCCTGGGTCCTCTCCTGTTCAGCATCTACTTCTCAGAAGTCCAGGCCAACACAAAGGGACTCCAGGTGACCAAGTTCACAGACGACTGCAAACTGGAAGCCATTATTAACTCCCCAGTGATGCAGACATCCTACAGAAAGGCCTCACTGAGACCAATGACTGGTGTCGAAATCATGACCTTAAGCTTAACGCCAAAAAATGTGTCGTCATCTCCTTTGGTTAAAAACTCAGTTCCCACTAATTACCACATTGATGGGAGCCCACTGAATACTGAAGGTGTTATAAGAGATCTGGGGGTGCAGGTTGACAGCAACCTCTCCTTCAACCACCACATTGCCCTCTGTGGTCAGAATGTCTTTCTATGTGGCACATTTCATTACCAAGGGTTTTGCATCCAGGAAGAAAGAGGTTATCATCTCTCTCTACTCTTCCCTCATTAGACCAATCATCAAGTATAATGCCCCATTTTGCATGTACCTCACTAGACACCTGCAACACCTGGAGAGGCCACAGAAGTACCTCACGAAGAGGATCCTAGGCATTAAACACATGTCCTACATGGACAGACTCAAAAGACTCCAGCTATTCTCTGTCTCATATTGTCTACTTAGAGGTGATCTCTGCTTGACTTACAAAGCCATGTCTGACCCAGCTCTGTTAGAAATGCTACATCTAAAGAAATCCCAATCCGTCCACACCACATGCTCCAGAGACCTCAACCTCATTACCACAATCAACAGAACATGCTGGAGGGACAGGTTCCTCACCCAGAGACTGTCCATGTTATGGAATAGACTTCCCATACATGTCAAGCACAGCACCTCGCTGTCCCTCTTCAAGAGAAATCTTGATTAATGGATAGGTAATAGAAAGTTTCATCCCAGGGATCACTCCAGTGGCTCTACTTGATAGAGGCACTAGGAACTAACGTCTGGTAGCACGATGCCAGGGCACTTCTATGGGCTAGGCTTGTAAAGGCTCCAGGGCAATTAGCCTAGTACACACCTATGAACACATGAATAATGTGGACGCCTCATAATCTGGGACAAAACTGGTATCTACAGCATATAAATGGCATTAAGCATCACATGGTATCTGGATAATTTTATATGCCTAGCACGGGTCAGTAGTAGCCACACAACAGCTTTTGTTCATATTCTCCAGCACATACCTGAACACTAAAAAGAAAAACAGCCTCATCAGGGTTGGCATGTAGTCACAGAGTACAGTAGCTCAAGAGAAACAATACCCTATTTTGAATAGTATATATATATATATGTACACACACACACACACACACATATATATATATATATATATATATATATATATATATATATATATATATATATATATATATATATATATATATATATATATATATATCAAATGGGAAGGTGAAGTTTTCTACTTTCCTAACTAAAAAGTAGATGCATGGGAATTGAGACCTGTATTTACTTGTTTTCTCAGTGGTACTTTAAAGTGGTATAACCTCTTATGTTAAAGGCTTTAACCTAAAATTTCTGATAAATGTTATATTATTTATAACTAACACAATGCATGCAGAATACAGATAACTTTGTGTAACAGAAAAGATTTTATGCATTAACAATCAGTAAATGTTTAAACTCAATAACACATAAAAGCTAGCCACGCCCCATGGCTGACAATAGCAAGCAGACATAGCATGGCTTCTAGAGACAAAGCCTGAAAGCTTTGGCATAAGCACAAAAATCCCTCTGACCTTATAACCTCCAGAAACCTTCACAACCAAGTAAAGCACCTAGTTTTTAAGGACAAAAAAGACTACTACCATAATCTACAAAACCAAAACAAAAACAACCCAAAACAATTCTGGAGCTCAATTAACAACCTACTTTCTCCTGGATCAAACAATAACCCTGCCCTAATCCACAAAAAAGACCCCATCGAAATAGCCACTTTCTTCAACACATATTTCATAGATATAGCTAATCTTACCAGCAATTCCCCTCATAACCAGCCTAATCCATCAGAGCCCCCATCTACTAATACCTCCTTTCCCCACTCATATACCTTCTCTCTAGCACCTATTCCTACTGCCACAGTAAAGAAACTACTTCTCAGACTAAAACCTTGTACTGCTACCCCTGACAATCTGCCCCCAGAATTCCTTCAAATTGCTGCAAACTCCATTGCTTATCCTGTCAGCTTACTTCTTAAGAGGACCATTAAAGAGTCTTATGTTCCCTCCTTTGGAAAAAGGCATTTGTCCTCCCACTCCACAAAGGTGGTAACAACACAGACATCATCAACTTTAGACCCATCGCCATTCTTTCTCCCATCTCAAAAATCCTGGAAAAATGTATCCACAACCAACTCCAAAACTTTTTACTCAGCAATAACCTACTATCACCAACCCAGCATGATTTTACACCTGGGCATAGTACCACTACAGCTCTCATATCTTTATGCGACTCTGTCAACCAGGTTTGAGACTCCAGGAAACTTGTCTCCTCACTGCTTCTTGACCTTTCCAAAGCCTTTGATACTATCTCTCATTCTGTTCTTCTTAAAAAACTGTCCAAATTAGGAATCTCTCCTTCCACCCTACACTGGTTCACTAACTACCTCACTGACAGGCAACACGCCACCAATCGGCTACACTCCTTCAATCCTTTCCTCACCATCACCACTGGAGTATCCCAAGGATCCATCCTAGGGCCTCTGCTCTTTAGCATTTTTATCAATGACTTCCACTCTACTGTAACTCACAGTACAGTCACCCAATATGCAGATGATTCCACTATCATCTGCACTCCTAATTCTTCACCCGAACTCCTGAAACTAACCCAATCAACACACAGCTCCACTGAAATATGGATGTCTAACAACCACTTTGCCTTAAAGCCTAAGAAAACCAAATTAATGCTATTTACCCCCAAGAAGTCCACTACCATAAACAAAGACTCCTTTACTGTTCTCTCCCAAGATAACACTACCATTGAGGTAGCCACACATACTAAACTCCTAGGGGGTCACTATAGATGAACACCTAAAACTTCGACTTGCTCATACATAGCAACATTAAAAAAACAAACCAAATATTAGGTATGCTATACTGCCACAAAACTTTCCTAAATTATTTCTCAAAACTAACCATTGCCTCTTCCTTCTTGCTCAGATCACTTTAATATGGTGCTTCTCTCTTCACCAACATAAAGGTCATTCTTAAATCCAAACTGGACTCATGCTATAACAAAATTGCCAAGTTCATCACAAATAAACAACATTTCTCTCACCACTGCACCTCTCTTCATCTACTAGACTGGCTGGAACTTCCTCATCATCTTATATACATACAACTAACAACTGCTCACAAACTAATATTCAAACCCTTTACCTGTCCTTCCCTTTCTTCTCTCTTGTCTTTCAGCTTTTCCTGGTTAGGGGTCGCCTCAGCAGAACATCGGTCTGCTAATGATTGGCAGTGGATTTTTATGGTGCCGTGGTGCCAGCCCGATGCCCAACCTTCAAAGAAGGCACACCCATTCACGCACACACCTACCTGCATGTCTTTAAATGTCACTCGACCACAGGGCGGACATGCAGACAGAGAAGGCACTCCAGCCGAGAATCGAACCGGAGAGCCTCTAGCTGTGAGGAGACAAGGCTAACCGCTTTTTACCTTACACCACCCTAACAGACCACTCCACTCTGAAAATCAAATGCTTTTACAAGTAGAAAAATCTAACCTTTCCACTGGTCAAATGCTCCACTCCACTGTTAGACTATGGAACTGTTTCCCTCCCCAGCCTAGATCCATTAGGAATGCTTCCTTCTTCAAAAAATCTTTGAGACATCACCTCTCCTCCAAATGGCTTTGCTCATGTGCTAGCTCCTCACAGCCTATAACCTAACCTCATCTCTCTCCTGCTATTCCATTCCTTCAGTAAAAAGGTAGCATTTGACTGTGCTAAAACAAAATACTGTGAAACTTGTTGTTGTAGTATTCTATTCTGTTGCTGTTTACTATTTGAATGTATAGATTATTTTTAAATCATTGTTCTTAATGTTTTCTATTCTATGTATGTATTATTCATTGTGGAGCTTTTCTCCCTGGGCATCCACTGAAAATGGGTAGCTTCTGGCCCAGTGAACCTTCCCAGTAAACAAATGCAAATAAATTAATAATAATAATAATAATAATAATAATAATAATAATAATAATAATAATAAAAGGTTACACATTACACAAAGCACAGACACATGCAGAACTTTACTCAGTAAAAGGAAAAGGTTACACATTACACAAATCACAGACACATGCAGAACTCTCAAACTATGTTAATCAGTAAGGAAGAAAAGGTTACACATTACACAAAGCGCAGACACATGCAGAAATCTCAAACTATGTTACTCAGTAAAAAGGAAAAGGTTACACATTACACAAAACACAGACACATGCAGAACTTTCAAACTATGTTAATCAGTAAGGAAGAAAAGGTTACACATTACACAAAGCACAGACACATGCAGAAATCTCAAACTATGTTACTCAGTAAGACTAAAAAGGTTACATATTACACAAACCGCAGACACATGCAGAACTCTCAAACTATGTTACGCAGTAAGAACGGAAAGGTTACACATTACAGAAAGCACAGACACATGCAGAACTCTCAAACTATGTTACGCAGTAAGAACGGAAAGGTTACACATTACACAAAGCACAGACACATGCAGAACTCTCAAACTATGTTACTCAGTAAGAACAAAAAGGTTACACATTACACAAACCACAGACACATGCAGAACTCTCAAACTATGTTACTCTGTAAGACTTAAAAGGTTACATATTACACAAACCGCAGACACATGCAGAACTCTCAAACTATGTTACTCAGTAAAAAGGAAAAGGTTACACATTACACAAAGCACAGACACATGCAGAACTCTCAAACTATGTTACTCAGTAAGAACAAAAAGGTTACACATTACACAAAGCACAGACACATGCAGAACTCTCAAACTATGTTACTCAGTAAAAACAAAAAGGTTACACATTACACAAAGCACAGACACATGCAGAACTCTCAAACTATGTTACTCAGTAAGAACGAAAAGGTTACACATTACACAAAGCACAGACACATGCAGAACTCTCAAACTATGTTACTCAGTAAGACTAAAAAGGTTACACATTACACAAAGCACAGACACATGCAGAACTCTCAAACTATGTTACTCAGTAAGAATGAAAAAGTTACACATTACACAAACAAAGCACACAACTCTAAAACACACTTGCCTATCTAAAACAATCCATAAACCCAAATCTGGATTTACTACGATTAATCACATCTCACTTATCCAAAGCAAATAATTGGAACTTAAACATCTAAGTGACATATTTAAGCATACACCATGACCAACAAAAAATTGCTATATATTAACATGTATATATATATATATATATATATATATATATATATATATATATATTTATTTATTTTTTCCAGAGGGCACACCCCATACCCTTAAAGTTTGGGTCTCTGATCTGTACATACATAAAGATAGATAGATAGATAGATAGATAGATAGATAGATAGATAGATAGATAGATAGATAGATATATGGATAGATAGATAGATATATGGATAGATAGATGAATAGACAGATAGGTAGATAGACAGATTGACAGATAGACAGATAGATAAATAGACAGATAGATAGACAGACAGATGGATAGATAGATGGATAGCTAGACAGATGAATAGGTAGATAGATAGATAGATAGATAGATAGATAGATAGATAGATAGATAGATAGATAGACAGACAGATAGACAGACAAACAAACAGATAGATAGATAGATAGATAGATAGATAGATAGATAGATAGATAGATAGATAGATAGATAGATAGATAGATAGATAGATAGATGTAGATATAAAATCTATTATATTAGATCAAACAAGCGCAATCTTGACATCCAGAATATTGATGTAAAAACACTGAAACATGGAATGTCAACACGGTGTGCATTCCCTGAGGATTACCTGAGGATTATGTGTGTGTCAATTACTTGTTAAACTCAGTAAGTTTCAAACATGCAAAAAATATATATATACTGACCTCCCTGTAGCTAACAAATTAACTATATAAGTATCTATTTTCCCTTAAGAAATAAAGTTGGCATCAAGCTCAATAGACCTCTGTTCTTTTTAACTGCCTATCAAAGATCTTTCACTAAGTAGTGACTGCTTACTGAAGCATTCTTACTAACAAAATTACTTCCACACAAACTTTTAATTATTTAAGAAACATTAAAACTCCGTCTTTAAGAATAGTTTAAATGTACTTGCTTTGGACTTTCAAGATAATTCTGCTACAATACCTGTTAACTTTTATTTCTTAAAATATCACTAAAATCCTTTAGATTACCTGGGAATTACTTCCCTGTTTTACGTATAGTATAGTATAGTATCGTATCGTATAGTATACCATTGTGCCAGCTCACTTTTTCACGAGTGGAATATTTAAGATTTCTCTGTATGTGCTTTGCTATGCATGCATATTTGTCTATGTAAAAGTGTCTTACTCATTTGCATCTGCCTTGAAGCCTCAGTAGTGTCTGAAAAGGGTCCCAGACCAACCCACTCACCTAGTTTACAAACAAAAAAAGTAAATAGATAAACCAAGGTGTCAAACTCAATACTGCAAAGTTAAATATTGTCATTTTGTAAACAGCTTTCCTTTATATTTAAAAATATTTTACTACATGTTGGTCTCTGTTCTGTTTGACTGACTCTCTGAAGTAATATATTGTAACAAAGTTTCTCACTAAGAGCAGTTCAATTAACGTTGAGCATTCTGGAAAGGGATACGAAATATTATGCAATAGGACATAGAAGCAAAGTTTATGCTGCCACCTAATGTCATTGTTCCAGTACTACAATGAAGCAGAGTGTGAAAATGACTGCAGTCACTTAACAAGGCACTTTATAAAACTTTGTAACTTGTTTCCTGCAGCAAGTATAGAAATATTCCCTCCCCCCCCATTATTTCCACTATGCCATTGTACTATAACATAATTATAAGTATAGCTTCCCACTGCAGCATTTCATTTGGTCTGTTTAGGTATTTGGCTTGTCTGTCCTCAAGAGTTTTGTCCTGGAAAAGGAAACACTTGTGATGAGTCTCATAGGATTACTTGGCTGAGTAATTATATAAGTAAATGGCTCTGCTGGTTCAAGTATTTCCTGAACTGGCATTGAAAGAAACTGTATGGCAGATAAGAACGGATGCCACTAGATATCCCGGTCTTAATGACCATATTAGCATCAAACCGTTCCTAGAACTTGGTTAATTTAGTTTTACTTATTAGTAAGATTCATCTTGTTATATATTATTAGGTATTTTATATGTAACTATATGAGCATTCAATTAACACCATTAGCTCTATTAGGTATATTTATATTTTAAGTAACAAGTTTATGTGTACATCTATATTATATGTGTATTTCATGTCCATTAGTTTTTTACCAATAGGTATTAATAATGTATTGTATTTATTATCAGTGGGTCATTTTATTCTATTTTTATATAGATTAGGTATGAATTATACATATATAAAATTAATTCATTATTTGCAAACATACTTATTTACCATTTGTCGGGTTTAGTGCAATATAAATATTAAGTTTATTTCAGTGATTCTTATATGAGGTTTTTATGTGTTTTTAAGTGCTATCACTTTAAAAGTTTTGGCGCAATTTTTGAAATACAAACCAACAGACACTATATATACAGTTTTCAAAATGGATACATTGTTCTGATGAAGACTGAGTATTGTCAGTTGAAAGCGCTTAACTGTATGTAGTATGGTACTAGTTTTATTTTAGAAATAAAGTACATTTTTTCTTCACTCGCACGAGCTGTGTTCTTCCACCTTTGGTATATCCTATTTTTGGTTCTATTGTCATGTTTCGCAACAGTTGTGTGGATTTCCTGAATTCTACTCAGATAAGACCCTTTGAAAGTGTATTTTATAATTGTGCATTTAAATATCCTTTAATCTTTATCACTGGCTTCCTGTTTCCTTAGCTAAAAAAAAGGGTTAGATGCTGTAACCCTTTCATATCCTGTACTTATTTATGTTCAGGCAATACTGGAGTGTTTCTAAAAAAAATAGTATTGTGTGTGTACAACTCTAATGTTATTTGTAACATTCAGATTAGGAAACCTAACTTTAGCAATTATCAAGTTGAAACAAATCTACTGGATACAAATATCCATCTAAAAATTGACCAGAAGCTTTATTGTATTTAATGATTTTGTTCCAAGTTTTACAATATTCAGAAATGCATAGAGATTATCAAATCCCTTTCCAGAATACAATAATCATATGGACTTTGTAACTCTGTTTGCTACATTACTAAAGAAAAGTTATTCCATCTCTCCTGATGTTGCAAGGGTAGACAAAATTAATCTCCCAGAAAAATTTGGTTCAACGTGCTAAATGTAAATTGAAGTTCCTAAGTTTCAGTGACATCTAAGAACAGGGATATCCTTAAGGAGCAGGTTCAGGACAGCTAGTCCCAGAACATGTCTGAGAATAAGCAATATTGTACCTGCTAAGGATCTGAGAGGAAAATCTCAGATCTGGAAATGACAGTTATTCCAGAGCATGCTCTAACCAATGTGGCATATAACAACTAAAAACTATAGGGTACAGCTATCAGGACAAAGTATAACAAAGGGAGACTGTACATAGCAACACTTTGCAATGAAGACAATGTAGAAAAAAACACAGTGACACATCAAAACTGTCTTCAAAACCATCTTCACAGTTGCACCAACACTTGGTGGGTAACTAATCTGCTAATTAAACACCATTATTCTAGAAAAGGGATTTGGTGTATTTTATGGATAAGTCCAGTTGTAAATAAATGCAAAGGAAGAGACGGTGAAGCTAAATAAAATGGATACATGGGCATAAAAGCACTGCAAAAAGAAAAACTAATTAATTAGTACTTCTGTTCAGTATTTTGTAAGGAAAGGAAGAGAGAGCTGATCCAGTAATCCAGATCCTGGCTAATGACACTTTTTCCAGTCTTTTCACAGTACAAAAAAAGCAAACAAGCTTTTTGTGCTACAAGTGAGCAGGCTGCAAGGCCTGATGGGATTTATCATAGGCCATACAGCTTGCTGTCCTAGCAGCAGAGAGGGAAAACGTTTAAGTCATCATCCATAGGGATCAACCCTCTCTTAGCTACTAACCAATGAGCAAAGCAGGGCAAACGTTCTGACTCTACAACTGACTTTGTTATTGCCATAGTTAGCCAGTCAGTTGTGTCTTTTAAAAAAAGCAAATAAAAAGATACTTGCTTTATGCACACATGCACTTTTACACACATACTTCAGTCATGATCAGTGCTACAAAGCCAGGAGAAAATGTAATATGTATGTGAGCATATTACAGAAATCAACAGCATATATTTGTGAGATGAGATAAAATTGTAGTACCTGCAAAAAACCCACATAGACATGGGAAGAATATATTATATACACATGCATACATACAGTAACTAGGAGGCAGAATAAAATCTTAGAACTTTAAAGCAATGACAATGACCATTGCAGTGGACTGCCTGACAAATATTATCCATCAGTCTATGGTGATGGTAATTGAGTTTGGCATGGTGCTGACCTTTTGCACAGTGTAATGCCACGCAATGCCTACCTGATGTTTGGTTTAGATTAAGTGTCTGACAAAGAACAGTACCATTTAAAACTAGATGGCTAAAGGCAGGAGAATAAAAATGGTGTTTTATGAGAGGGTAAAATTCCCCTTCTCATACCACTCAAGCAACAGGTTGTGCCCCATCTTCCGACACTTAATACGATCAAATCTGAGATTACTGCAGCTAAACATTTAACATGATGGATCTGAGGTTACTGCAGCTCAACAGTAACATGATTGGATCTGAGGTTATTGCAGGTCAACACTTAATATGATTGAATCCGAGGTTACTGCAGCTGAACACTTAATATGATTGGATCTGAGGTTATTGCAGATCAACACTTAATATGATTGGCTCTGAGTTTATTGCAGCTCAACACTTAATATGATTGGATCTGAGGTTATTGCAGATCAACACTTAATATGATTGGCTCTGAGGTTATTGCAGATCAACACTTAATATGATTGGATCTGAGGTTACTGCAGCTCAACACTTAATATGATTGGATCTGAGGTTATTGCAGATCAACACTTAATATGATTGGATCTGAGGTTATTGCAGATCAACACTTAATATGATTGGCTTTGAGCTTATTGCAGCTCAACACTTAATATGATTGGATCTGAGGTTATTGCAGATCAACACTTAATATGATTGGATCTGAGGTTATTGCAGATCAACACTTAATATGATTGGATCTGAGGTTACTGTAGCTCAACACTTAATATGATTGGATCTGAGGTTACTGCAGCTCAACACTTAATATGATTGGATCTGAGGTTATTGCAGATCAACACTTAATATGATTGGCTCTGAGGTTATTGCAGCTCAACACTTAATATGATTGGATCTGAGGTTATTGCAGATCAACACTTAATATGATTGGCTCTGAGGTTATTGCAGATCAACACTTAATATGATTGGATCTGAGGTTACTGCAGCTCAACACTTAACATGATTGGCTCTGAGTTTATTGCAGCTCAACACTTAATATGATTGGATCTGAGGTTACTGCAGATCAACACTTAATATGATTGGATCTGAGGTTACTGTAGCTCAACACTTAATATGATTGGCTCTGAGGTTATTGCAGCTCAACACTTAATATGATTGGATCTGAGCTTATTGCAGCTCAACACTTAATATGATTGGATCTGAGGTTATTGCAGATCAACACTTAATATGATTGGATCTGAGGTTACTGCAGCTCAACACTTAATATGATTGGCTCTGAGGTTATTGCAGCTCAACACTTAATATGATTGGATCTGAGGTTACTGCAGATCAACACTTAATATGATTGGATCTGAGGTTATTGCAGATCAACACTTAATATGATTGGATCTGAGGTTACTGCAGATCAACACTTAATATGATTGGATCTGAGGTTACTGCAGATCAACACTTAATATGATTGGATCTGAGGTTATTGCAGATCAACACTTAATATGATTGGATCTGAGGTTACTGTAGCTCAACACTTAATATGATTGGATCTGAAGTTATTGCAGATCAACACTTAATATGATTGGATCTGAGGTAACTGTAGATCAACACTTAATATGATCGAATCTGAGGTTACTGCAGCACAGGGGAAAGGGAGAACACCCCTTTTAAGGGTTTTCTTTGAATGCCTTAACTTCTTGGTCCACTGTGTCATTTCTGATTAGTTGTTCTAACCATGCATGCTACTCCATTAACAGACTAGTCATCAGACATCAGCTGATTGTTGTCCCTGTGAGGGCAAACCTTCAAACCTAAATATACCAATCCTGAGCGCTCACAGCCTGGGAGAGAATAGGATACAAATGATTCCCTTGTCTCAATGACTGTGTGATATCCGAGTCTTTATATTTACAGATGAGGGCAGCAGGAATGCTCCTCTCTCTCCAACAAAAACACTTTAAAACAAGTTTTGTAGTAATTTTAAAACTGTGATTGTTATCTTGTTTTTGATATGTAGTTTCATTCAACAATGTGATGTGATACGATAATTGTTTTTAAAGGAATTACATTTGATTTGTCTTTCGAGTGGTAATTAATAGCAAGTTTAACTGACATGAAATAAAGTTACAAAGGTAAAGAATAAACCTCTTATATAGTAAAATGAGGAGCTAAAGATATACATTCCATTTCCATATGTTGCATGCTTTACTAGATTTATGAATTCAGTATTTATAATTTTCATATACTTTTGCTGTTCTTTTGGACTGATGTAAGCCAACTTGTTTTTGTCATTGGTTGTTTGTTGTCTTCATTTATGTTCTTTTCTTGCCACATTTTATTTTTTTAACCATTCTCATTTCTGTTCATGTCAGTCCTGTAGTGTATATTTCATTTCCTGTATCTAAGCAGTAGTATTCCAGGTTTACTGCTACTGTTGCTCATGTTTCCTGGCTTTGCTAAATACATTTCCCTATTTATGCTTTAACCAAGTGTTATATACATTTTTTATTAACTGATCTTAAACTAAGCCTTGTCTCAGTTTATAATTTTGTGTGCAGGTTATTATCCTTAAAATACTTTATACTATTGCACACACCCTGAATGACTTGATTGTTGTTTGCTTTAACTACAAATCCCAGAATCCCCTAGCTGTAGCTAATATTCCAGTTGTGGTATTGACAAGATGTACTAGAGACAAGACTATTTGCTGTATTATGATATACTCAACTCAGACTGGCAGAAGATGCCTTATGAGCAGCTCGTATCGTCGCTGTGATTAAAGTAAATGATTCAGGAGTCGCCGGTTTTATCACTGTCAGGTGTGATTCTGTGATGACAGCATTTCTGTGATGACAGCATTGTGCAGCAATCATGGACAAGTGAAGTGAAAGTGAGGGTGGATGGGTGGGCCGTTGGCACACATTCACATGCTGCCTAAGGCAGTATATTGTGTAAAGTCGGTACTTCCCAGACTCTTCACTTCCTTCATTCACAAGGATCTGATACATTAAACTTGTTAATTGTTCATTTCCATAGCCTGAGGTGAGATGAACAATTCTTCAGTCTAATTTGCCATTTTTTCTGAAATGAGTCAAGCCAGAAATTAATATTTTCCTCTCATAGACTAGTTTTCTTTCAGTATTTTCATTTAGGTAACTTCCTTTTCACTTCTTTGCTATATGCAGCAATAAGTGTTTTTTCTTTAATGTCATACTCACCTCTCAGGACCAAACCACATACTGGTATCTCACATTATGAAAGCTCTCAGAATTCCCTTGTTCTTGTTCACCTTTGCTGTGGGGTTCATGTCTCTGTAGATACAGACTTGGGTTGCTTTATCTGCTCTCCGTCCAATAAAACAATCTGATTGGTACGTTTTACCTGGTTCATTTTTAACCACTTCTAACATTCATTATTACAGAACCTCCTGGGCTGTTACTGTTTATAAAGCAGCATTTTCTTGCATTTCTTATGTTTCCTTCTCTTGTGTTTCACGTAGAAGTTGAATTCATTCCAGCCTGTTTCAGCACTTGATATTTTGGTATTGCAGAGCTCATTAGCTAAAAAAATCAGATAAGATCCTCGTCTTTTGTTTTCACCAGTTTTCCTGCAAAATATATAAGAGCAGCTCAGAGATAAGATCCTCCAACATATCTATCAAATGTCCAGATTTTTGCAGAGCATCCATATTTTGGGCTCATATTTTTATTCTGTTCCTCATAAAATTTGTGTTTTTTTCTGGCAAATCAATGAGGAATGAAATCGCTAAATAATGAGATGCATCTGAGTTTCAGACTTCATGTCCTTCAAGAAATGCATGCTAACACAAATCCTGTTATTCTAGTAACATTTGAAGTTTATAAGAGCAATATGTAAAATCTGTCCCTATTTTTGGGCCTTCGACCCCCATTATTTTAGGCTTTGTCCATATTTCTTATATTAAGAGGTTGAGAGGTATGACCCCCACCTTTATATTCCTGCTAATGCCTCATTTATTTATTTGTTTGCTTAATTATTTAATAAGCACAGTAGAACAATATGTATGTAGTATAGGATCATAGGAGATTACTAGGCTGTCGACTCAGAAGTTATTTTAAGCATGCTGAGTGGCAGCAGCTGGTCACATGGTAACAAGGAAGTTTGCAGAATCTGGTAACAAGGAACTTTGCAGAATCGTACTTTTACACATCATGCATGCTGACTGGCAGCAGCTGGTCACATGGTAACAAGGAACTTTGCAGAATCACACTCATACCTCTCAATTGTACAGAGTTTCACAGAATGTCCAGATTTTTGCCTCATATTTTTGGTCGTTTTTTTCTAAAATTGTGGTTTTCTGGCAAATTAGTGGCAAATCATTAAAGACCGAAGTTAGAAAATAATGGCAGGCTTTTGAGTTTCAAACTTCATACCCTTCAGAAAATTCATGCTAATGCAAAACCTGTTATTCTATCAACTTTCTAGGCTTTTACGAGCACTGTTTAAAAATTGTCCCTATTTTTCGGCCTTTGTCCCACTTTTATTTGTGGCTTTGTCCAGATTTCTTGTTCTAAGAGGTTGAGAGGTATGCGACATCATGCATGCTACACTGGTAGCAGCTGGTCACATGGTAACAAGGAACTTTGCAGCAAAAAAAAAAAAGATAATGGTTCTTTAGTGATCTAGTTTGTGAAAATCTGGGGATTTTAGAATTGCCAGATATTAGTGACTTATGGAACTAGAAAGATGGAGCTCAAGATGCGCCAGTAAATGCTTTGGGGATTGTTTGCCTAGATTCATGTACCAAGCATGCTTGATATTCAAGAATGGAGTAGCTGGCTGTTATGTCTTAGTGAGTATCTAAGAACCAACCCATTGCACAGGCACCCAATACACCCTGTGAGAAGTGGTATACTAGACCACGGAACCATGTGGTAGCATTTAGCTGAGAATCCAAAGAAGTGAGCACTTTTAAATCTGATATCATAACAGTTTTGGTTAAATGGCATACAGGGATCCTTCTTAAATGCATCAGGACTGTTCATCACACAGACCTTTCCCAGATTGTTTATCCCTCTTCCGTATCACATAATGTCTACCTCTGTAGATCTTTACCACAGTAAAGTGAAACCTATTGTGATGAATGTCCCCATTAACTTTCTTTACTGTTGCTAATGAAATAAAAATTTACAGCTATTTCATAATGAGATATAATACTGTCCCCTAGGATATATATAAATATATATATATATATATATATATATATATATATATATATATATATATATATATATATATATATTTACATACACACATGCATACATCATCAAGTTTTGAAATTCATATGGTCAAGGCAATATGCACATTTCTGAAAAATCAAAATTAAAAAATAAGAACAAACCTACATTTTTGCAGTGGGGCAAGCCCCCCCCCCCTGTAACCCCACTCACCCTGCAAACTATATATATATATCCCCTCCAAGATCACACTACAGTGGGGAAAATATTAAATCCCCCTTTGAAGTACCGCTATGCAAATCAAGGTGTAATGGGGTTTGTTTTTTCACTTTTGAGGTTTTGGAAATTCAGTCATATGGCCTCAACCATATGAATTTCAAGTCTCCAAAAACTTGATGACATAATATAAAATCTACAGTATGAGTTTGTAAAGATATATATATATATATATATATATATATATATATATATATATATATATATATATATATATATATTCCATAGATCTTGTCTATAACACCATTCATCTTATTTCTATAGTGTTATTACTTTTCATTATAACAAATTGACTATACATTTACCTGTGCACCTTTCTAAACAAGTGTCATTATTAACAGAAATCATGCAGCACTCATTCTTAATCTCCTCATCAGCTGTTTTTTTATCTGGGGTGAAAGCTGGATATGTACTAAATCAGTCAAGTTCTATTAAAGCCATCCCAGTTCTCAGCATTGATTAATTATCACTGCATGCCCAACATACTTACAATCAGTACACGCCATCCAGTGTAGCCTTTTCTACAATCACCTTTTTTACTATTAATATTTATTGTGTACACTTATTTTGGATGTAGTGCTTCTTAAAATCTCTCCTAAGAAGTCCTCCATCATCAGACAATGATGCCTGCTAAACTGCCCCATAGCTCTCAACCAATCAGGGACAAATCCCAACAGAAGTAGGGACAAAAATAGAAATAATCAGGAACAATCAGGGACACTTGTAAAATATTAATACTATTAACTAGAGCCCTTGACAGAATAAGAGAATGTGAATTAATATTCATTTTCTGATGTAAAAGAAGTCTATAACTCTAATTATTATAATTATCTATTAAATGTAATTCATCACTTTTCTCCAGATGTCACCAGTTTTAGAAGGGATTAAGTGGGATAGAGCTATAATTTGAGTCAAAGTCAGGGATGTCCCTGAAAATCAAGGACGGCTGAGAGGTCTGCACTGCCTTATGAAAACATGTTGCTAAAAACTCCTCCCCAGACATCTTGTGGCCAGTCCTCTGTCAAAATGCAAAACTGTTTTCTGCCTACTTACTCGGTTTATCCAGTATTATATATACCGGTGCCCTAATCAATTACATATCTCCCATTATCACTTTACAACTCAGTTACAAAGGCCAGAAGCATAGGTAGGTCAATAAAGTGTCCTTTGCAATTCCCCAGACTGGTGCCCTCATTAACTCAATGTTGATGACCCAACGTTAAGGACCAAAGAAATAAAAAAGCTCTTTTGCACTCATGTAACTGTAGTACGCCGCTTGTTAATAGGTTCATAGGTAAGTACTAGGCAGGTGCCCTTGGGGGCCATATTAAGCCTAGCCAATTTACCTTTTTGTGCTCAAATTAACCAATCCTATTTGATTATAATCTCACCATCAGTAATTATACATTTACCCATAATGAGATTATCTGGGAACATTTGGTTACAGATTGGCCATAGCCACCCCATGAATGATAATTATGCATGGGTCTCCCATTTGGTTATAATCTCAGGGTCAGTAATTATACATTTACCCCTAATGAAATTATCTGGGAACATTTGGTTACAGATTGGCCATAGCCACCCCATGGATGATAATTATGTATGGGTCTATATTACCATTTTGAAAGAGCTGCTCATCAAATGCCCATAAATCAACACATGTACACCAAAATACTTAAATGTCGAATGGCCACAAAAGCGATTTTTTTTCTCAGAGAACAAAATCGCTGGGCCGTTGTCAGGAATTTGTCATTTCCTCCACTGTAGTGCGATCTCATAGTTGGTATATATAAGTACAGGGGTGGGGGAGAGAAGCTCCCCACTTCATTGTGTCTATTGGTTTGTTTTGTTTTTTACTGGCCCAGCAATTTCTTTCCATGGGAAAAAAAAATCACTTTTGTGACCATTCAACATTTAGGTATTTCGATGTACATGTGTCAACGTAAAGGCATTTGATGAACAACCCATGTCGACATGGTAATATAGACCCTTACATATTATCCCTAATGAGATTAACTGGGATCATACCATAGATAATTGGAGGGGACCCATGCATGGGATAAAGTATTTAGGAGCTGCAGCTATCCATTAGTTTTACAGGGGTCATTCCTGGAGTAACTTTTCTGTTTCCCATCCACAGATCCAAGTTGCAGTTGAATATGTACAGGGATAAACTATGTTTTATGTGGATGGGGAGTCTGTTCTAGAGCAGTGGTATCCTCTGCGAGATATACCTGTCCCTGTAAACCATTCTACTGATGTTGCAGAATAGGTTTAGATCCCTAGACAGAGTAATTATGCTACCATTTGACTTGCTGATGTGCAGTAAATCCATCAGTAATGTGTTGGAGGATGCCTTGTATTTCAGACACAGGTCACCTCTTACCAGTCTGTAGGATACCCAGTATAGTGACAGGGCTTTGAGTTGGTCCATGTAAGACATGTAGTTTAGGCCTTGTATCCTTTTAGTAAAGTATATCTGTGAGATCTTCAGTTGTTGCATGTGTCTTGACAGGTACATGTCAAAGGATGCATTATATTCAATGACTCCCCTAATAAGGGCTGAGTGAAGGGGAACAGTGACATTCCTAAATCTAGACACAGACCCTTTGTTTATTAGCTGTGCAATATATAATGACTTTCTTACAACAATGGACACACTTTGGTCAAAAGTTAGGTCACTATATAAGTTCCCAAATCCTGAGGTACTGGGTCATCTATTACGGGTGTATTGTTAATGTGGTAGTTGCCTGGGGTAGATGACTTCCCAAATGTTAAAATAATGCATTTTTTTGGCATTTAGGTTTCAGTCCATGATTTTGGCACCAGTTATGTATTTAGGACAAACCTTCCAGCAAGATGGCTAAGTCAATTGTTGTTGCAAATGTAACAAGCAACTTACTACAGTTACTACTACCCACTCACAGACCCTTCCTTTAATCATGAAGATGTCTTAAATGTTTCCAAAATGCTACCTATTCAATCAGTAAAAGCACAGTTAACATGACTGATGGAATCATTTTACAATACATATCTGTCAGTTTCTTCACTTTCTGTACAGTCATTCTCCACATACTATGGTTTGTCCAGCAGGATTGACTAAATCCAGCTTCATGACAATAATAACAAAAGAAGATACTCACCTTTAAGTTAAGACACCATTCTTTCAGTAACTTTTCTGCATTACCCTAAAATAGTTAATAAATCATCAACAAACCTTCCTGTCCTTGCTTTTTTTCCTTTGTATCAAACCCAGCTGTCATCCTCTCATATATGATCAAACGGATGCAGGTTTGTCTACTTAACAGTCTAATGTATGCATATACAAAGCCCCACCCACCCACCTTTCTAATGCATGCTTGCCCTAACCCTGCCTCTGCTCCTAACCCTAATCCAATAACTTACCTTAGAAAAAACCTTTTTGTAACACTATCACTTTTCAGACAAATTATATTTGAAGTTAACGGTAGGGTTTTTTTGATTGAATGGTAAATCAAACTAGTTGGTTTCCTTTTAGACCAGTTTCAACTGTGGTTTCAATAGGTTTAGTTTTGAAGACTGTGTGATTGATCGCTATTGTATTCAACCATTTGATATATATTCACGGAGTAACACTTATAGCACACAGACTTCCCTTTCGTTCAGATAATATAATGCACCACATAAGCAATACTTCCTCACATTGGTCTTTCTGTATACATTCCATAGAACAGTCACAGTAAAACATCTATCCCAAATATCTTTAATGCAAATGTTTGTTCAAACATTGTTCAAACATTTTTATCTGATTTGGTCACTAATAATATGTGTGATATTTTATCATATTTCACATTTGGTTATTAAAAATATTTTACTGCACTCAAAAAGTTATTAAATATTTTTTCACTGTACTTTTTCTAAACTATTACTCTCATATGTGATCAGTACTTCACCATATTTCATTTTCAACTAAAGGTTAACATTTTATATAGTTGTTCATATGTTCACATGGTCGCCTCACAGCAAGATGTTTTCTGGTTCAATCCTCAGCTGGGGTGCCTTCTGTGCAGAGTCTGCATGTCCTCCCTGTGGTCGCGTGGGTTTCCTCCGGGTGCTGCGGTTTCCTCCCACATCCCAAAGACATGCTGTAGGTGGACTGGACTCTCTAAATTGGCCCTAGGTGTACGTGGGTGCATGTGTGTGCTTTCTGTGGAAGGTTGGGTGCTGGGCTGGCAACTCGACACCATAAAATTCCACTGCCATTCATGAGCAGACAGAATGTAGAAGAAAAAACAAAATGTGAGAAATATCAATGCCATAATATATGTTTATGGCATTACTTTATGTATACTGCAATGACACAAGATAGTAAACAATATAAAAATAAGAGTTACATATTTACATGGCCGTGCCTCTTGTGAAGATTAGGAAGAAAGATATACGGACTGTTCCTGTGGTTTCACATTCATAAGCACATTACAGGATAGTCTGATGCAGTTTGACAGGAAGACAGATGTAAACAAGGTGACAAGATAAAATATGTTATGCTGTGGTGTGTGACATAAAGATATGTGTTTCTTGGCAACTTGAACAGATGGTTTCAAGCTTTGGAGGGTTGGAAGTAAGTAGGGAAGGGAGAAGTTATGAGAGCGTGTACATTTCATATAAGTACAGCTTGACTTGAACAGGCATCATTTGACTCTAAGAGCAAAGAGGCATGAATTCCATGTGGAATTCTTTATACTCCAGGGAATTCCTAAAGGAGAAAGAGGCTGATCTCCACAGTTCTGGTGCTAAGACACAGAAATTCTGGTCACAGGTTAAATATCCTACTTGAAAAATATGTGACAGGACTGACACCAGTCCTTAGTGGTTTGTGATGTTGTTTTCCAGCTTCTGCCTCTTCTGCTATTCTTCTCATAGAAAAATCTGCCCCGACATATATGTTTGTGCCTTATTTTTAGGGATTTACATCATGCATGTGTGTCTGAATTGTTTTTGGGTTGTAGATATTGTGTAATATGTATATTATGTTACTATTTTCATGGCTTTACCCTTATGGAGTGATCGTGCATGTGTGTTAAACATTCTTTAGCATTCATCAGATGTGCTTTACTAACATGGACAGCAGAATACATCTTTCGTGCAAAGAACAGCAATGAATGGGATTTACGAAGACTCAGCAAACTCAGTGCAACAGCAGTGTCTAAACGTGATATGGTTCACTGTGAAATGTACCATAAGGACAAAGGAAACCTACCTTAGAGATGTCAGCTAGCATAATGTGAGAGGACCATAACAATCAAAATACATAGAAAATAGGTTTTGTGAGGCAGCCTGTGTGTGAGACGTGTTCCATAGATGAGATTAAGTGGCAGATGTAACACGTGCAAGATAAATGAAACACAATAGAGACAATACAGTGTTTGAATATATTGTCCATTATGGCATTAAGGTGTAGTAGCATGTATCCTAGGACAGGGTAAGGGTTAGGTTAGAGCGATGCATTTTGTGAAGTGTGCATGTGATGATGTACCTGGTGTGTGTTTCTGAGTGTTTTGTGCAGTGGCAGTGTTATGGAAAACGTTCTTCTAACATAAGGTAGAAGGTTAGGGTAAAGGCTGGAGCAGGGGTAGATCTGCACCACTTTTGTAATGCAGGCTAGCAGTAACAGAAATCATGCCCATACCCGTAACCCTAATCCCATACCTTACCTTAGAAAAACCTTTCTGTAACACTACCACTAGTAACACCAGTATGGAATGAATGTAGCTGTGTTTTTTTGTTTGTTTTGTTATAATATCACAAAAGGAAATAATTTTCCTTTCCTGATCTTTTTCGCTTTTCTTATGCTGGGTTTCCTAAAATGTGTTTTCCAATATGCATATAAAAACACCAAAAAGGCAAGAAAATCCAATAAGAAACAGTCATGCTCCTTGACAGAAGAACATAAAACTCCTTTAATATTATTAATGCAAAATGTTAAACACTTTCACCCAGGAATAAAGAAGCTCAGGAGAATCCTGGGAAAAATCACTTAACATTTTGTTGTTGTGTCTTTCGGCTTTTCCCGGTTAGGGGTCGCCACAGCAGAACTCCGGTCCGCTAATGATTGGTAGTTGATTTTTACATGCCAAGTTACCAGCCCTGATGCACAACCTTCAACAAAGGTACGCCCATTCACGCATGTCTCCATGCAGAAGACTCTCTAGCTGAGAATCGAACCGGACAGTGTCTGACTGTGAGGCGACAATGCTACCGCAGCACCACCACCGCGGATAACATTCTGTATTAATAATATTAAAGGAGTTTTCTGCTCTTCTGTCAAGAAGCATGACTGTTTCTTATACCATATATATATATATATATATATATATATATATATATATATATATATATATATATAGAGCTATACAGACACAGAGATACATACACACACACACATACACGCACACAAACACACAAACACATATATGTGTATATATGTGTATATATATATATATATATATATATATATATATATATATATATACACACACACACACACACACACACACACACACACACACACCAAAATATAAACCACCAAACACACTTTCTCGAATGTGCATTTATCGAAAATGCACTTTCACCAGAAGATAAGTAAGCAGACAGTTGTTTGCATGTAGGTTTAGTTGTACATCAACATGTGGTGTAGATTGTACAACTAAACAAACTGTTGCTTAGATCGCGGCACAGTGGGGATAAGAGAATATTCCCTTTTCCCCACTGTAAAATATTAAAGTAGGGGGGGTGTGGGGGCACAGCCCCTCACATGGTAGGGTGCAGGGGGGCTTGCTCCCCTGCATAAACGTGAGTAGTCTTTTATTTTTTTAATATTTTGTTTTTTAGGGGGGGTTTGCCAAAGTGCATTTTCGAACGGTGAAATGTTAGCTATTCAGTGTCCCTACACAATCAAAACCAGCACAACAAATAATGTAAAAATAGAATGAAACACACAGAAGTCCAGAAATAGATGCTTAGCCAACTTTAATGCCTAACAGGTCAAGTCACCTTCACCAGCAAACCAGATTTCGCCTTAGCATCGTCATTGCATGTGCATGTGTTTTTTGAATTTTGGGTGTATATTAACTGAGTGAGTTTATTGTATGGTAGTTCTGAAGAAGTCCTGTTTGGTATGAAAGCGCTTAACACTACTATTGAACTTGGTTACGGAAGAAATGCTGTGTATTTCCATTGTTTTTTATTTTTGGTTTAGTGTCTGTTGTTTTCAGTATTTGCCTGAACCCCCATATTCTGTTCTCTTTGACCTTTTCTGCAGTTGGAGCTACTTTGGCTTCTACTATGATGTCCTCATTTCTTCATCTGTCCCACAGTATGCATTCAGCCACACATCTCAGGCACTTCATTTCCATCACCTCTAACTTCAACAACTTCTATGCCTTCACTGCCCAGGTTTCTCTATCATACAGTAGTACTGGTCACACCACTATTTTGTACACCTTACTTTTCAGCTTCTTTGGCATTCTTCTGTCATACACTACCCCTGACACTCTGTGCCTGTTGGCAGCAGCCCCGCTGATTCTAGTTTTGAGCTCCTCATTCAGACTTAACTTCTCCTCAACCACCCTCCCAGATACTTAAAGTTGTTAACCTGTTCCACCTTTTCCCTTTTATCTCAATTTTCAGCTTCCTCTGATTTCTCCCATTTGTTGCCATTACAAGTGTGTCCTCTGTACTTGGTTTCATCTCATGTGACTTCAGTTTTGCATTCCATTCCCCTATCCTATGAGGAAGTTCTTACTCAGAATCCGCTTGTAATCCCACATTGTCTGCAAACAGCAGCTTTGCTGATCTCTCCCCTCTGACCTGTTTGTTAATGAAGTCCACCCCCAGTATGAATGGAAGTGGGTGCAGAGATGATCCCTGATGCACATGCATACAATCTATACTTGAGTCACTAGGTCCTTGCACATAGCTTGCACAAATTCTACCAATGTTTCTGGGACCTCGAACAATTGCAGGGTTGCCCAAATCAGCTTTATTGGGACCTTGTCATATGCTTTCTCCAAGTCTAGGAATTCCTATTTGGATGATTCTTCTCAAGTATCTTTCTCACTGTAAACATGGGTCATCTGTGCTGCATTCTGATCTGAATCTGAACTGCTCATTCCCCATCTTAATTTCTACTGCTCTGCATATTCGTTTATCAGTCACCCTCTCCGGAACTTTCTTGTAGTGCAATAGGAGTTTGATACCTCTGTACTGTCCACAGTTGTGAACATCCCCTTTGTTCTTGAACACTGGCACTAGTAGTCTCCAGTCATCTGGGATATGCCTTTCTCTCCATACTGCTATGAGTAACATCAGGAGCCATTTCTCCCCATTTCACCCCACATCTTGATCATATCTGCTGTGACCTTATCTGGACGTACTGCTTTCCCTTTGTCCTTAGTGCTGTTGTTACTTTTTCTCAAGTGGGCCCCTCCTTTTCTCTCATCGTAGACTGTCTGAGGCTTCTGTGAGGTTTTTTTCATTCCTGTGGACTGGTGAGCAAGATGTAGCAGGCATCCCTTATGAAGGGTGTCTTTTAGGCGATATTTAAAGTTGGGTAGTTCTGGTGGGTAGAGGTAAGGAGTTGCATTTTTTAACTACTGAGTATGAGTACAGGCTTTGTGCGGGGCATGCAGGCTGAATACATTGGATATGCAAATCTAGATGCTTCTACCAGCTTGACAGAGGTGGAAGAGAATGAGAAGACAAGCCGGGGCTAGAATAAAAAGGAAAATTGTTTTCATTTCATTCAGCAGAGCAGGAATGGTCGAGAATATTTAATTCAACCGTTTGAATCAGAGCTGTATTATAAACAAATATGTTTAATGGAATATGTTATGTATGTTCAAACTTACTTAATGTTAAAAAATACCTTTATTAAGACGTTTGAAAGTATATAACATTGAATGCCCTAAATATCAGACATACAAAAGACTGAAGAGGGAAAATAATTTCCTTTCTCGATCTTCGCACTAAACCCCCCCCCCCCCACCCCATAACACTAGCCTCAAATTAGTCGGCATGAGGCAGCATTATGAGAAGGTTTTGCTTAAGGTAAGGTGTAGGGTTAGGTTTGAGTTAAGAGGCAGGATTAGTACCTATTATGAGGAGCTTTGCTTACGCTTATTGTGAAGCTGTTATTTAATGTTTATTATGCAAATTCAAACTAGTTTATCATAACATTCTTCATTAGCATATGTAATAATATTGTCTTCATTATTGTGATATTGTTAACTTTCTGTCTGTGCATTAATAATTTGCCTTTTTTTTTCAAGCAGTCATGAAAATTGTTTTGTTAGGACTGTTTATTATCATGTGTCTAACAATATACTGTTACACACTGCAAATGTGCTATGTTAATATTTGCAATGTGTGCATTCTGTGAAATCAGTTCAGCATGGCATTTTCAATTGGGTATGTCATAATGTTATATTAATAAAGTTGAAGTTATTGTATATTGTAACTATCTTGGGTAATGTTGAGCTATACAAAAGGAACTCTGAATCAGTTATATGCTAGTTTAAAGTGACATACTGTGATTTGATATTATCCCCAGTAGGTAAAGTCATAGATTTTTTATGCCAAAATGATATCAGTATGAAGAATGTTTAAAGACAGAGAGCCCTAGTTTTATAGAGGAACTGAGATGGTTATATTTTTATAGATAAGAACTAGTAAATATGTTTAATAACGACAATGTACGCTTACCTAATGTTATAGATAACTGCTACGGATATAAAATGGATGTTTGTTAACATACTGGTACTATTCAGTAGAGGAACATGGGAAGAATTATATATAACTGAATCCGTTTGTTTGGGTGGGTGATAGTAATTTGGACAAATTGTTAAACACTTTCACCCAGGAATGAAGAAGCTCAGGAGATTCCTGGGTCTTAGCCAACCTAGTTTTGTGTTGGTGGGAGGTCATGTTTTTGGAGAAGATGGAATTATTCAAATATGTGAGGTATTATAGACGTTATATAGACAACTTCGTTTTTGTGTGGGCAGGTACTAGTGAACAGTTTGATGAATTTTGTACACAGATCAATCAGACAGTAACTTGGTTTAAATTTACTGTTGGAAATAAAGGTACCTTAGTTCAATTTTTAGATGTGGAAATAGGGATGGATACAGAAAAAAAGACCTTTTGGAGCAATGTTTATAGAAAGAAGACTTTTGCTAATAATTACTTGCATTTTGAAAGTTTTCATCCTAAACACATGAAAATCAATGTGTTTAAAGGTCAAGTGATTAGATTAAGTAGAATGGTCAGTAATGATCAACAATTCAAAGTAGAAACTGAGGCACTTAAACAGTTATTCTTAAGTAGAGGATATTTTGTTGAAACATTGAATGATATAATTAAATATGTTGAGAATCATAGGGGTGACAAATATCCCCCTATTCTTAAAGCTGGATTTCATAAAAAAGATGAAGGTCATAGTTGTATGCAGAATGAGGAATTTAAATCTGCATTTCCAGTGCCTGTGAGTATTGATGGACCGAACATTAGAAGGATTATTCAAGAGAATTGGAAAATTATTTTGGACAATGATGAATTGTGTGAAGTCATAGGAAGTCAACCTAACTTTATTAATAAGAAAACTAAAAAATTAAAAGAGATTTTGGAAGGTGGCCACAGATTTGAAAATCATGATAAGAGTTATTACCAAATTAGGTACTTTTGCCTGTTTAAACTGTAATCAATGCAGATACATGATGGGGGTACACAGCCACCATTTCAAACATTTGAAATACACCTTAACAGCTAGAGGTAGGTTTGATTGTCAAAGTGAAGGCTTAGTATACCTTGCAGTTTGTTCCAACTGTGAAAACGTTTATACAGGAAAGACTACAAGAAAATTAAGGTATAGAGTTAGAGAATATATTTTGACTATAAAGAAAAAAGATACAAATAATGCGTTAGCAAAGCATTCTTTAAGTTGTAAAAATTTTAGGAAATTTACCTTTTTTGTAGTAGAAAAAGTTAATGTGGACAAATCTGTAGGTTCGTTTAATATTTTTTTTAGAAAGAACTGAGTTAAAACGGCAGATTTTTTCAGAGCTGATGTAACACCTGGCATTAATGACAAAATTTCTGTCAAACGTTATTTAAATTATGTACATTTTTAATATTTAGATTTTATAGTTATTAGTTATGGCTGAAAGTTGTATGTTTGGTCTGTATTTAAATGTGAATTGAAACATTGGTTTTGGTTATAATATTACTGGATGTGGAATAACTATGCATTTAAGGTTTAATCATCACAGGATACAATGGTGAAATGGTTTTGATATAAAAGGAAATGAAGTCAGTGATTTGTTGTTCAATTCTGAAGACGTTCTATAATAAGTGGGACAAAAACACTCAATTTATTCTGGCTCCAGTGCTTGTTATATTTTTTTATTTTGATTTACATTTTATTTTTTAGTATGACTAGTACAACTGATTCTATATATCAGCGTGACAACTTTATAAATTATTTCTGTTTGTGCAAAGTTAGCTCAATGTACTTATTTTAATATTTAGTTGCATATTGTTTGCATGATTTCCTCATACAATTTGACATACATTACTAATTGTTTTAATTTCTTTGAATTCTGTGTTCATTTTAATTATTTTCCTTTAGAATTCTTTATTCATTTGCAGCTGAAAATGGATCCCTTAAAGTACAGTGTCAGTAATGATTTGCTAAATCACAAGTATCCCTGCACAGTGTACTAAATGCTATGCCTATGTAAAGAAAACACCCGATAACATTAAAGATCTCTGCTCTTCATATCAAAAGTTGAATGATTTGCTTAACATTATTAGTAATAACTCTGGAGAGCAGCCACTGTGGTGCAGTGGTTAGCATTGTTGCCTCACAGCAAGAGGTTCTCCGGTTCGATCCTCGGCTGGGGTGCCTTCTGTGTGGAGTCTACATGTCCTCCCTGTGGTCGCGTGGGTTTCCTCTGGGTGCTCTGGTTTCCTCCCAAAGACATGCTGTAGGTGGATTGGACACTCTAAATTGGCCCTAGGCATGAGTGCATGTGTGTGCCTTCTGTGGAAGGTTGGATGCTGGGCTGGCAACTCAACACCATAAAACTCCACTGCTAATCATAAGCGGACAGATGATCCACTGTGGTGACCCCTAACTGGGAAAAGCCAGAAGAAGAAGATTAGTAATAACTCTAGACTTACTGAAAATTATTACACTTGTGCAATTGGCACGGCTTGGAGAACTGTTGCTACCTATATTAATGACTGGACTGGTGAGATAAATAATATTAGGCAACGTGCAAATGGGGCACTTTTAAGAAAGGAAGCATCCACCGTCAGTAAAGATCACTCAACCCCTTTTAAATATATGACCGATGACAATACTGGAATTCAAGAAACAAGTATTCAGCAATCCAAGAATTCAGACCATAAAGAAGAAAATAGAAAAAGAATGAAAGGAAGACGTTCACAACAAATACCTAGGAAGAAAAAGAAACTGATTAATGTCTGCAATGCAAAGATAATATATACTAAAAAGGACACTGCGTTCTTGTGTACACAAGGAATGATACCATTGTTCAATCACAAAACATTCATTCTACAGGAAATTTTATTTATTTATTTATTTATTTTACATTTGTTGACCGGGCTAGTCTAGCTGGATACATGTCCATTTTCAGTGACATTGGGAGTTTAGGAGAACCTTGAGGTGTTTTTTTTTGGTGTGAAGAGAGGTCATGTGTCTTAGGTTGTTTGGGAGGGCATTCCAGGATTTGCAATGGAATATGGCATAGACCTCCTCACTCTGTTGTTGTAGATTTAATGGTCTGTACTTAGACTTTTTGATGACCTGAGGATGACCTGAGGGGGGAGTAGGGGTAAGTATTTTGTATGTGAAAATTATATAACTTTTCCAACAGGGACTGTAGAAGAACAGGCAAGGGGCAGGCTAATAGGAAGAAGTCAAAACTGAACTTGGAAGGATTGACAACACGGCTCAAGCTGTGGAAGAACAAAGACAGCTAGATAAGAATTGTATGCTTGCAAATGAAATAAGCAGTGAAAACAGTGAGATTAATGATTTAACAGTGATTAATATCATTCTTTTGTATTTATAGAGCAGACATTACTGACTTACAAGTGGGAGATTCTTTCACGTCTGGTTAGAACTGATGTACTAGTAATTAGAGATTCAGTTATTAGAGGGACTGATATTAACATCTACAGAGAGAATAGTGAACATCAAATAGTATAATGCCTGCCCTGAACAAAAATACAGTATGTGAGCAGGGCCTTAGAATGTCTTAATTCAAGGAAATGTGGAGATATTTTTATTCATGTTGGTACAAATAATTTAATCTTCATGGACTCACTGACTGTTAGCAGGAAAGATAACAGCCACATAAACAGCATAGCTTGTACAGGTGTTAAATGTATTGTTCACAAATCACCTATTGGAGGGAGAGTAAGGTCATTGTATGAATGAATAAATGGGGATAAATACTTACATGAGAAAAATCTCCCATTTTTAAAAGTGGAATGTATTTAGACACGATGGAGTCCAGTTGTCAAGACAAGAGAAGAGAATTTTTACAGTAGCTATATTGCAATATTTGACTAACACAAGAGAATATTTTTGCCAGTTCACAGACAGTAATATTTTATGTATCTGTTGGTCGTTAATGCTAATTGCAAGAGTAATAGTGTTTTTATTAGAAACTTTGCTACATTCCCACAAGATTGATGTTATTGTTTGTGAAACATGGTTAAACAACAATGACTGGATATCAGTTTTGTTGGGGTATGACTGTTTTTACTGTTACAGACACTCTAACCAAAAATCAGGTGGAGGCATTATGCTAGGAATTAAAGATTGTTATGAGACCTGTGATTATTACGCATTCATTGATAACACGAAGACTGTCGATAGTGTAACTGTGACAATAAAGACAGCTCTGGAAAAGATTACAGTTGTTTTGCATGTTTATACCACCAAAGTCAAACACTGATTTCCTAGAGAAACTCATGCATTTCTTTCAAGAAACACAAGAGGAAAGAATAGCAGCGGGGACTTACATTTACCACCAACAGACTGGAATAATATTGATCCAACAACACCAGTAAGGGAATTATTTACAACATGTGTGAGAATAGCAGCGGGGACTTACATTTACCACCAACAGACTGGAATAATATTGATCCAACAACACCAGTAAGGGAATTATTTACAACATGTGTACAGGAACAACAGCCGTAGCAGATTGTAAACAAACCTACCAGAGAATGGAACACACTATAGACTGTGTTCTAAGCAGATGATTGCTAACTTCTTATCAAGTTTTACCACATTTGATGTGCAGTGATCCTGGGATTATAGATGTTAAACTACTGCTCGATAATTCTACCAAATTAAAATCTAAAGCTACTTCTGAAAGCAAAAAGGTTTCCAGTATTGTACCAAAGGGCACAGTGTTGGGTCCTCTCCATTCTGGCATATATTAGGTAAGCACTCTTGGTCTATGGTTATTAAAATTAGCAGATGATTATAAACTAGGTGTTATTCAATTTTTCACTGACTAACAATTGCTCCAACATGGTTTAGATCATATTGACAACTGATAAGGACAATGGTCTCAAAGTAAATGTGAAAATGTAGCACAGTTCATTTGGCAAAAAAAAAAACATTTTCACATTACATACAGGTTACATACAGGTAATATACCCATCCAGTCAGACACTGTAACAATGGATCTTGGCAATCTTGAAGATAATTTCTTATTGTTTGACCATCTTGTCTCCACAGTAGTTTGGAAATCCTTCTTTCTACCTTATCTTAATCAGAAAACTGGAGAAAATGCTTAGTAATCTGTAGATGTAATATCAGTATAGGGGTGAGAAACACTTAACTAAAGAAATGATTGCAGATACCGGAAATATCTCTACTCATATCTCATCAAACCCATTGTTACACCCCCAGTGTGGCCCCTTTAGCTTTAATGGAAAAGAGCCACAACTAGGTTCAGTTCTGATATCAAGTTATGTCTTGGTAAATGGATAAGATAATTGGTGAGGCTACAAATGCTCCACTAGATCAATAGCCTAAGAACATATAATTCACACTTTGTCGTGTATCTGTGCAAACATATAATTCACCTTGACAAACTGCAGAGATTTATTACTAAAAAGATCAGTGACATCAAAAATTTAGTTATCAGGACAAACTGGCAAGCTTCACATAGTACTCAGTTTTTTATAGACACCTCCATGAAGATCTGTGTCTCCCCTTTGGAGTCATAAAAGATCCATCCGTCTCTGACCTCCTATTCCTATACAGTTACTCAGTTAAAAGAATTAAATCTTTATATTTTCATTTGTGAGTGATAGATCTGCTTTCTGTTTTACCTGTATCACTTTGTTTTCAGTTTTACAAAATCCGCTTTGCCTGGTATTTTGTTCTATATAAGAGATAGACATTAAAAGTATTTAGGTTGCACATTTCACATGTCTTTCCCTTTCCCATTCACCTTCCCCTTTGTTGATCTGCTTTTTAATCTAGGTGATTTTAAGCAGCCCACATCTACTGTAAATTTAGCTTAAATAGCTCATCCCTTTCTGCACTACTATTGATATCTTGAATTATTTATTTGCCTTTCCTTGTGTTTATATTGAGAAAGTGTATTTTGCCTCTCATTGTTCTGCTGATTTTACCTGCTCTGAATTCATTATCTAGATAGCTGTTGGCTAAAGTAGTATATTTTTATACTCTATCAAGTACTTATTTTTACATCAAGAGGTCAGTGAGTTTTCCATCTAGTGCACTGGGAGGTAACCTGGTCTATTTAGGTTGGGGAAACACTTGAGATTTCTGCATGTAGTTTTATTGGCTGGAAGGCTTATTAAAGGAAAACTCCACCTTCTCCTACAGTTTAACTTAACTCTTAGGTTGTTTTTCTCCCTGCAATATGATTCCAGTACTGTGTAGATACCTGAAACCTGCTCATACTTTATAAAACTTTAATTTCCTCACTTTAAAGACCACACACTTTTTTTTAAGCTTAACTTTTCACATAAGTTGCAGAGGAATTTTTCTACACCTGCATGACATACCACAGACACAGAGAAATTTGTAGTCAGGAGCTCAGGAAGCTGTTAACAAGACAGAGAGGTGTGAAATTGTTTTCCATTGTCTGTTGCAGAAAGGAAGAGAACTTACAACAATTGATAGCTGCTTACAATGTAGCCATCCCTTTCATAGCAAAACAGAGCAATTAGATTAGTCAATGGTTCAAAAGCAGCTGTCACCTCTTTGAACAAATTCACATAAGCAGTATCATAGTGTTGAAATGCTAAGCTTTAAACTTTAAATGTTTGTTGTTTATACTACTTTACATTTTAAGATGACTTGATTGCAGCATCAAAGATGTCTGTGGCATTTAGAGAAAATTCAAAAAATATTTTTTCTTGTAATTCTTGTAAAGTATCAGCACATTTAGCAAAGTGGAGGGGGAGGGGATGTCAATTCATCTTGTACTACAAAATGATACTTTGAACAAAGGCCTGCAATTTAGCAACTGTTTTGGTTGCAGCTGTATATTTCCTTAGTATACTGTAAAACAAGCCCTGAGGCACAAACAAACGAGGGCCATTTAGAAATCAAAGAAGCAATCATGTTACAGACAGTATATAAGATGGCAGTGACTGACACTAATCCCATTACATGTCAATGTAATGGGAATACACTGCTACTTCCATATGTCTAGCATGACTCATATAAAGCAGACTTGAAATGGATCATGGGAAAGAGAAAGGCTTGAAGAAAAATAAGATCAGATTGGTAAGTCTAGCCCCATTGACAGCCATTTTGTAGAAAACATATTAAAATTCTATAAGAAGCAGAGTGATTTTGTGATGTTAAAAAACTCAGAAAACAGAGATAGAGTGAAAAAATAGATGCTTTTATCTCTAAGGTGGAGTTTTCCTTTAATCAGTTTACCTTGTTTTTAGTACCATTATAAATTCTGTACAATTGAGTGGTTCTTGGCTCATTTATAGAAAGCAAAGTACTTTTCTTGAATAATTACACTTTTATAAGCCATTTAAAGTACCCTGCTGTATCCAAGTCTTTAAATTTGTTTGTGGTAGCATTTCATTCCAAGCAATCCTTTACCATCCTTTTACATTAGAATGACTGGGATTATTCATCTAGTAGCAGTAGGTGTTTACCTCTGAGCTGGGAAGCACAGAAAAGAGCTCTTAAATATTTTCTTGCACTTCTGTTATATACTGTGACTGTACTTTATGAGTTTCCAAAAAACTGTACTTATGTGCTGTTGCTTTAAGTAGCAAATTGCACTGTATTATATTGTATTTGTTAGTTGTAGGATGGTTGTAGATAGTTTTTGTAGTCTTACACCTGAGCTCCAAACCAGCTATTTTCTGCACCCTTGTGGCAGATGTGCATTAATCTAACTTGCCTGAGTTAGCAATTGCTGGTGGAAGGCTTATTGTGTTCTTTCCTGATTCATAGTTAGCTTAAAAGTTGCTTCTCTTTGCTCATATTTAAGCCTCACATTTGTGTGCCACTGCTCTTCACACACCAGTAGTTAGCAGTGCCCTATACAGATGCAAAAGCCTATAAGCTCAGTTTTCCCTGAACAACTGCAGTGAAACCCTTCCAAGCTTTTCTGCTGCTCTAGAAGAAACTCTGCTGCACACTGAGCAGAGTTGCATTATTGATCAACCTTAGCCTACACGAAGTATAGGTCCCTCTTGTAGTCTCGACACTACCAGCACAGGCCTGCCAAATTAGCCCATTCCCTTCTCTAATAAAACATACAGTAAGAGCCTGCTATCATGGATGGACAGTTTCCCATCATCTCTCTGGCCAGCCTAATAGACATGGGTATCCTGAGGCAATGTAGAAATTGGCTCATGTATGCTGAGAACCACTTCATCCTGAAACAAGCAAATACTTTATGTTAAAGATGTAGTTACACTATGAAAATGAAGGCAAGACTCTTACATAAGGACAAATTGAATGCCAAAAAGGTTGTCAGCACACACACATTTCCCACACTAAATAAGGACATGACATGTAAACCCACATATGTGGAGGTAGTCACTAGTTACTGACCAAAAGATCAGCAGCTTCTCAAATGGAAACCATTTACACACATAATAATGCAAAAAGCAACCACAATACATAATAACACACACACCAGTGTCTGAACAAATAAGCCCATAAGGCATAGCACCACAAAACATAATGCATTGATCATAGATGACTCCATTGTGAAAAACATGGCTGTTCCCCTCACTTGGCTGGATAAGGAGCAGGTTACGGTTAGCTGTCTGTCAGGTGTCAGGATCCATAAAGTCACTCAAGTACTCAGGTCACTCAACCACAAATACCAATATGACTCTGAGATAGTCCCGGGGGGTAAATGACTTGAGATGTACCTCACTGGACTATATGAAGAGAGACATGACTGAGCTCTCAGATTATGTGTCACATGCAAGTATAAACTTAGCCTTAAGCAGTATTTTACCTTCTGCAAGGATGATGCCACAACACACACAACAAATGATTGACTTTAACAATGGGAATAGCATCTGGTCTCGGTCAAAGGGGATCCAATATCTGTCAGCCTGGGAAGACATGGTCAACAGGCCACATTACTATGCCAGAGATGGTCTGCATCTGTCTCTTCTACGCTTTTGGATACTGGCAAAAGCATTAGCCACTCCAATTGTGCCTTTTGCAGGCAGTGTCAAAATAACCAACTTCCCAACATAACCAAATCCTCTCTATAAAAACTCAAGGTACTGCTGTTTAATGCTAGGAGTCTAAACAAGAAACTGCACTCCCTGGAAGCACTCCTCACTTTGACAGATGCTGACACATGTGCAGTCACCAAAACATGGTTCAAAAGTAAGGAAAGCACCCCAGCCATTCAGACCATAAACTGAGCATAAAACAGCCAAAGGAGGAGGTGTATCCATCTTCATTAAGGATAAGTACACCTCGAGACTGGTCAAACAGTATGACTCTCTGAGCTATTCCATGTCCCATTAACTATAGGCAAAGCCTCCTACCTCATCATAGCTACCTATAGGTCCCCCACCATGCAACAGGAAAAGTATACCGCATACCTGGACTTACTGAAATCACCTGCCATACAGCCCAACACATTACTCGTGTGGCATTATAATTATCCTACCACTGACTGGGAAACATACTTGATCACAAACATGCTGGCTTAGAGGTTCTTGGGCTCTGTCGATGCAAATGCTCTGGAACAACTAGTCAGCACTCCCAAAAGAGGCTCAAATGTCCTGGGCATAGTACTCGCTAACATGGGAGAGCATTGCACCCTCCCCATGTGATGTCTTCTCCTGGTAAAATCAGGCAATAAATCATTGTCATTCAGTGTAATTATAAGACCAGATACCTCATCAAGCTCAAAAATGTTTAAGAATTTTTAAAGACAGATTATCTCCTACTAAGTGATGGTATAAGAAGTTTCAAAGCCCCCTTGAACCCAGGTAACATGGGCTGCTATGCAGGGGTGTACACCAATGCCATGGATAAGGACTTAAGCAGCTGTATAGAATCAGCTGTACCTGACTGGATTAAAACCGGGTCTTGCCAAAATAACAAGCCACCCTGGTAGACCCCATGTATAAACAGGCTATACAACATGAGGAAAAAAAACTAATGTCCAAGGACAAGAAAAAACTGGCTCAACAGAGGAAGAAATTCCTCTCTAGATTAAACAAACAAATTAGAGATCTTGCCAAGTCCTCCAAAGTTAATTACAAAGTAAAAATAGCCTCCCTAGCTAAGGATCATCACAAGACATTCTTTAACTATGTCCAAAATTGGAAGGAATACCCAGCTATGCAATGAACTGGTTGTGGATGGCACCACCAATACTCAACCAGAGGTAATAGCCAACCTTATAGCTGACAGATATGGAGCAAACTTCACCCACATATCCCCTCCATTCATCCCCCAAAGTATACCTCCCACTATTCCTCAACCTATTATCTCAAGAGAGCAGGTCATCTCTCTCCAAGGCCAAAACTGCAGTTTCAATGGGACCAGACATCATCCCATGTTGCCTTTTAAACAACTTAAAACATGACCTAGCAGACCTACTTGGATACGTGTTTAACTACAGCCTGTGAACTGGCTATGTTCCGGCAGAATGGAGGACAGTAACAGTAATCCCTCTGCACAAAGAGGGACCATCAACTGACCCTGGCAATTATAGGCCCTAAGCTTGAATAGCCTCGTGCAAGGCCATGGAAAGAATCATTATGCACATTATTAACAAGGGCATAGGTAATCTTCAAACTCTGTACCCAACCCAGTTTGAATTCGTTAAAGGTAGATCATGCCTGCTAAACATGGTTGACTTCTTCAAGAAAGTCACCAAGGCCTTGGATGAGGGAAAGACAGTTCATATTTCCTATCTTTACCTGGCCAAGGCATTTTACAGAATCCCCCACTCAAGTATTATAAACTATCCCAATTAGGAATTAACCCCTACATTACCAGGTGGGTAGCCAACTGGCTCACTGACAGGACACATGCTGTCAAAGGGGTTCATATTACATTATCGAAACTTTAAAAGTTTGAATGCTATATGGTCGAACCCATATGATCGAACTTTAAAAACTTTGAAAATGACAGAAAAAAATGAAAACAAAAAAACTAATTAACAGTTGTAAGCAGGGGGCAAGCCCCACTGCACCCCCCCACGCCCCCTGCTCTTTAAATATACCAACTCCAAGACTGCACTACAGTGCAGTAAAGGGAATTCTTCCCTTTCTGCACTGAACAGAGATCTCCATTAACACGTTTGAACTTTTAAAAGTTTAAACATATGGGTTCAACCATATAGTGTTTGAACTTTTAAAAGTTTGTCAACGTAATAGGGAACCATGCCAAAGTGGTTGGCTTCACTTCTAGCAAAAGACCAGTCACCAGTGGCATACCACAGGGTTCTGTGCTAGGCCCCTTACTGTTCAGAATTTATTTCTAAGAAGTCTAGGCAAACTTGGACAGCCTGTACCTGACCAAGTTCACTGACAACTGCAAATTGGAGGCAATCACTGAGTCCCCCAACAATGTTAATATACTGCAGACAAGGTCAATGAAGACGAATGATTGGTGCCAAAGTCACGGATTAAAGCTAAATACAAAAAATGCATTATTATTCCCTTTGGGAAAACTGACATCCCTGCTAATTACATTAGAAACAGCACCTCTCTAAGTGTAGCTCCAGTGGTGCATGATCTGGGCTCTCCAGCTGGTAGCAATCTGAATTTTGACCACCACATATCCCCAGTGGTATGCAAATCTTTCTGTGTGGCACACCTTATAAGTAAAGGCATCATATCTAGATCTAAGGATGTTACAATTCCATTATATTCAGCCCTCATCAGACCAATAATTGAATGCAATGTTCCCTTTTGTATGTACCTCAGCAGACATCTGCAACAATTGGAGAGACAACAAAGGTTTCTCATTAAGAAATTACAGAGTATACAAAACAAGTCTTGCACAGAAAGACTGAATGCCTTGTCACTGTATTCAGCCTCAGACTGGTTGCTAAGGGGTGAACTGTGCCTGGCTTACTAGCATCCTCGACCCAGCCTTGATGGAAATGATGCACATTCATAAATCAAACTACACGAGGGTCACTCACTCTAGGGATCTTAACCTAGCCTCTGACATGAATAGGTCATGTTGGAGAGATAGATACAGCTCACAGAGACTGCCACTTCTCTGGAACAAGCTTCCAATTAATGTGAAACAGAGACCTTCATTGACCTTCTTCAAACAGAACTTTGATTAATGGATGGGTGACCGCAGATTAACTCCTGGGGTGGTGCCCATGTCCCTCCTGGACAGAGGATGTCATTATTAACTACCATAGACCTTACCTCTGTGAACTTCACTCACAAACCACTGACAATTGGGGCAACTCAGGATAAATATGGTTAGGCTTGTAAGAGCTCTAGAGCCATTAACCTAGTAACCTTCTATGAATATATGAACCTATGAACATATCAGGTGTGCCTGTGCACAAGACTGGCAGGTGGGTTGGCACAGCCTGACAGAACTATGGAGTAAAGCAGCTTACTATGGCACAGCAGGCTTCAACAAATAGCTACAGTAGCTGTTTGGTAAGGCTCATTGTCCAGCAGTAAACTGCCTTAATCCATAATGCTGGGTGCCACCAGAATAAATTGTAGTCTTTCAATATAAACGCGGTGCTGAAGTCATTACCATGTTATAATAATAAGAGAATCTGGTACTATATAATCTCCCATTGGCAGGAGCTTGTCTACATCACAAGGGAGTGGGACAAGGTAGTGTGTGGCAGCAGGTTTGCCTGTACTGTACAGGACACTGTTGCTAGTAGGGATTTTCCTATCATGCAGCATTGATATGGAGGGTAACCACAAGGCAACATGTAAAACTCACTCTGCGCTCTGCACTTTATTAAAACACAGCAGTAGCACTTTCATCCACCTTGGGACTTCCTCAGAACTACTGCAAATTCTAAAACACTCTACTTAAATAGTCTATCAGTATCACATGATGCAGTAAAACAACCCCCATATTAAAGAGCCCACTTCTATTACATGTATATTTCCTCTACTGTTACAGAAAAGTCAAACTGAAATATCATTGTGATACTAACTGGCCAATTTATGTGGCCTGCTGCCAAATGTGCCCTGCCTTTTACATTGGGAAAGACCATTAGAAAGGTGAAAGATAAGATATATGAACATGTGAGGGAGGTTATTAAAGGAAAGGATACTGGTGCTTTATTTAGGCATATAAAAAGTTGTCCATCACATGTATTCAAGTTTATGGTGATTGAACAGCTGAAAAGGGATGTAAGGGGCAGGGTCACTGAGGATCATCTGTTAGTGAGGGAGCTTTTATGGCAACTTAGGCTAAATGCCCTAGTATTCCCAGGTCTCAATGAAACTTGTGCTATTACTTCAGTGTTGAATTTAAAAAGCCTTCAATGTTGATATGTTGTTGGAATTGATTTTAAGTAAATCAAACAGACAGTAATATTTATTTTTATTTATATTTCCATGTATATGGGTTGTTTGATTTTTGTGTAATAGTAGAGGAAGTATTGAAATATCATTGTGAATAACCTCCTTCACACTATTTCATATATTTCAATACTTAGAAATAGCACCTCACTGCCAGCACATTCCTAGAAATAGTACTTCACTGCTGGCACATACTTACAAGTAGCACCTCACTGCTGGATATACTTAAAAATACCACCATCAATAATTTTCTGTGGAAAACATAATTATCTCTATGCTGCTTGGCATTTTTGCTTCAGACAAAAGACCATCAAGAAATGTCACTTCACCCACCAATAAAGCCATTCAGAGTCAAGCACACCCATTTTACCACATATGTATCAAAACATAGCCAAAATCCATAATGCATGCTGCCTTATGTCTGGAATGCAACACATAATAATCCTACCTATCCTAGAATTATTAAAAAAGACAAACCTTAACATCCAGCCCAATCAGTTGTCACTCTGTGGCTGAATGAAATTGAATAAAAAAATTCATGAAAAATTAAATGAAAGCTCTTCCAAAATAACCTGAAATCTCTGAGTGATGACATTCATTCATAAAACAGTGTTAAATATACTGCTTTTAAGATGAAAACAAGTGCACAATTGCAAACCCATTAAATAAATAAAAAGAAAAACAACAAATAAATAAATTAATTAAAAACTATGTTTTTAAAAAAAATGACAAAAAATACACCAAAAAAACGATTTAAAAAAAATGACAAAAAATACACCGAACCCACAGACATTGCCAACATCCTAGCTGACAGGTTCAGTGCAAACTCCCCCCCCACCAAAAGGGCAAATATCTATCCCAGCAGAGTGCTGCCCCACTGACATCTCAGATGCTCAGGTAAGAGCCGCCCTCTCCAAAGCAAAAACCACAGCATCAATAGGACCAGACGGTGTCCTGGAGCGGCATCCTACATGAACTCCAAGAAGAGCTAAACACAAATATAAAACTACTGTTCAATCTCAGCCTTACTACAGGATATGTACCCAAAGAGTGGCGTACAGCAACAGTGGTCCCTCTCCACAAAGCTGGTGCCTCAACGGATCCTGGAAACTATCACCTGATAAGCCTGACTAGCTTGGTCTGCAAAGCTATGGAAAGGATCATCATGGACCTAATAAATAAAGATATCGGGGACCTACAGACACTGGATCCTACCCAGTTCAGCTTTGTTAAGGGCAGATCCTGCCTCTTAAATCTGGTCGATTTCTTTGAAACCATCACCAAGGCCATTGACGAGGGGAAGGTGGTCCACACAGCCTACCTGGACCTCGCAAAAACCTTCGATACAATACCCCACTCGGGCATTATAGATAAGCTCACCAGCTTAAATATAAACCCCTATGTCACTAGATGGGTTGCAAACTGGCTCAAGGACAGAACCCACATGGTTAGAATTGCTGGAGCCATGTCAGACAACAAACCAATTACAAGTGGCGTCCCACAAGGCTCAGTCCTGGGACCTCTCTTGTTCGGTATATATTTCTCGGAGGTACAGGCCAACACGGAAGGACTGTGGCTGACCAGGTTCACAGATGACTGCAAACTGGGCGCCATAATCGACTCTCCAGCTGACACAAGCATCCTCCAAAAGGGCCTCATAGAAACAGACAACTGGTGCCAGAGCCATGGCCTCAAACTAAATGCCAAAAAGTGTATAGTCATCCCCTTTGGCAAAAATAAAGTGCCCACAAATTACCACATAGGTGGTAATCCATTAAGTACAGAAGAAGTAATTAGGGACCTGGGGATTCAAGTTGATAGCAATCTCTCATTTGACAACCACATGGCCAAAGTGGTTAGAAAAACATTTTATATAGCCCACCTAATCATGAAGGGATTCACATCTAGATCAGGGGAGGTCATTGTGCCTCTTTACTCATCCCTCATCAGGCCCATAATTGAGTACAATGCCCTTTTTGGGATGTACCTTACCAGACACCTGCAGCAACTGGAAAGACCCCAAAACTACCTCACCAAGAGGATCAAAGGGCTCAAACAGATGCCATATGCTGCCCGGTTAAAGAAACTCCAGCTCTACTCAGTGGCATACCGCCTGCTCAGAGGCGATCTGTGCCTGACTTATAAAGCAATGTCCAACCCGGAATTAATGGACATGCTGCACCTCAGAAAATACAAATCCCATCGAGCCACGTGCTCGAGAGACTTGAACTTCAGCACTGAAATAAATAGGACATGCTGGAGGGACAGATTCATAACCCAGAGGCTCCCTTCACTCTGGAATAAAATTCCAGTCCAGGTTAGGCAGAGTCCCTCATTGACACTCTTCAAGAGGAATCTTGATGAGTGGATGGAAGAATGTAGGTTTACCCCGGGTATCACTTCTGTGTCACTGTTAGACAGAGGCACAGTATACTAACCTCGAAAAAGGGCATAGCAAAATTCATTTAAAATGGGTGGCGAAAGCCAAACACACTCTGGCTAGGCTTATAAATGCCCTAGGGCAGATAGCCTAGTATGAGCCTATGAACCTATGAACCTAAGTGTACATGTAATAGAAATGGGCTCTTTAATATGGGGGTTGTTTTACTGCATCATGTGATACTATTTAAGTAAAGTGTTTTATGATTTGCAGTAGTTCTGAGGAAGTCCCAAGGTGGATGAAAGCGCTAAACTTGTCTACTGCTATGTTTTAATAAAGTGCAGTGTGTTTCACCTATTGCCTTGTAGTTACCAGTTTTTCGTGGTGTGGAGGTTGTTGTTTTGCTTTATTGATATGGAGGGTAACAGTGCATCAGTATTACTATGTTGCTCAGTACTGTCTTCTACACAAAATACTAACAGGCGAAGGAGATCTCTGCAGCCATAGCTGTTAAACCACTTAGTTGTTGTCCATTGGACTCCTGTAAATTATGACATGGGGCCCAGCAAGTAACAACACTACTGCCAGGTTGGTGAATGGTGCCTGGTAGGAGTGTGGGCTTATTAGTATAGAGGTTTAATGGTGTGGATGCAACAGGGCAGAAACATGCAAGGCCTTTTATGATATGCAAAGCCCTGGACAAATGCATGCACATTTTATGACTGGCCCTAATAACTTTGGATGCTGCAGTCACAATTTTTATTGATGATTATATAAATGCTGTTTGTATTACGGTGTTTCAAGATTAATACACATTTTAAAAAATATGGAAAGCAATGCATAGCTTTGCAATACCTTGGATTTCTAAGTTCATCTGTTGATCAGCTTTCACTTTATTGTATTCAACCTCACATTTGTAGCTTCCAGCATCAGTCTTGGTAACATTACTGAGTAACAAAAAGGCTTTCCCATTATGTAATTCATCCTTCACTATTTTCACACGTTGAGATGCATCTTCCTCACCAGGTGGATACTGTGCTGCAATATTGCTCCCATTTGATATCCATTTCACAGTTAGCATTTCCAGATTTATATGGGAGTCATCAGTGCTGAATGTACAGTTTAGGAGCACATCAGAACCACTTCTTTCCCTGGCCTTCAAAGGATATACATTGACCTTAAGTCCACTCCCTACAAGAGAACACAAGCAGCATTAAAATAATGGAAGAGGAGAATGAAATACAATATATAACAGTGTGTTATAGGCAGCGTGGTTTATGCTCCAGGCCTGTTTAACCTGCCAGTGCGTTATATGCAGCTTGGTTTATGCTTCAGGCCTGTTTAACCTGCCAGTGTGTTATATGCAGCGTGGTTATGCTCCAGGCCTGTTTAATCTGCCAGTGTGTTATGTGCAGCGTGTTTATGCTCCCGGCCTGTTTAACCTGCCAGTGTGTTATATGCAGCGTGTTTATTCTCCAGGCCTGTTTAACCTGCCAGTCTGTTATATGCAGCGTGTTTATGCTCCAGGCCTGTTTAACCTGCCAGTGTGTTATATGCAGCAAGTTTATGCTCCAGGCCTGTTTAACCTGCCAGTGTGTTATATGCAGCATGTTTATGCTCCAGGCCTGTTTAACCTGCCAGTGTGTTATATGCAGCGTGGTTTATACTCCAGGCCTGTTTAACCTGCCAGTGTGTTATATGCAGTGTGTTTATACTCCAGGCCTGTTTAACCTGCCAGTGTGTTATATGCAACATGGTTTTACTCCAGGCCTGTTTAACCTGCCAGTGTGTTATATGCAGCATCTTTATGCTCCAGGCCTGTTTAACCTGCTAGGGTGTTATATGCAGTGTGTTTATGCTCCTGGTCCGCTTAACCTGCCAGTGTGTTATATGCAGCGTGTTTATGTTCCAGGCCTATTTAACCTGCCAGTGTGTTATATGTAGCGTGTTTATGCTCTAGGTTTGTTTAACCTGCCAGTGTGTTATATGCAGCGTGTTTATTCTCCAGGCCCGTTTAACCTGCCAATCTGTTATATGCAGCGTGTTTATGCTCCAGGCCTGTTTAACCTGCCAGTGTGTTATATGCAGCAAGTTTATGCTCCAGGCCTGTTTAACCTGCCAGTGTGTTATATGCAGCGTGTTTATGCTCCAGGCCTGTTTAACCTGCCAGTGTGTTATATGCAGCGTGTTTATACTCCAGGCCTGTTTAACCTGCCAGTGTGTTATATGCAACATGGTTTTACTCCAGGCCTGCTTAACCTGCCAGTGTGTTATATGCAGCATGTTTATGCTCCAGGCCTGTTTAACCTGCTAGTGTGTTATATGCAGTGTGTTTATGCTCCAGGCCCGCTTAATCTGCCAGTGTGTTATATGCAGCGTGTTTATGTTCCAGGCCTATTTAACCTGCCAGTGTGTTATATGTAGCGTGTTTATACTACAGGCCTGTTTAACCTGCCAGTGTGTTTTATGCAGCGTGTTTATGCTTCAGGCCTGTTTAACCTGCCAGCGTGTTATATGCAGTGTGGTTTATGCTCCGGGCCTGTTTATCCTGCCATTATATGCAGCTTGGTTTTACTCCAGGCCTGTTTAACCTGCCAGTGTGTTATATGCAGCATCTTTATGCTCCAGGCCTGTTTAACCTGCCAGTGTGCTATATGCAGAGTGGTTTATACTCCAGGCCTGTTTCACCTGCCAGTGTGTTATATGCATTGTGTTTATGCTCCAGGCCTGTTTAACCTGCCAGTGTGTTATATGCAGCGTGTTTATACTCCAGGTATGTTTAACCTGCCAGTGTGTTATAAGCAGCGTGCTTATGCTCCAGGCCTGTTTAACCTGCCAGTGTGTTATATGGAGCGTGTTTATACTCCAGGCCTGTTTAACCTGCCAGTGTGTTATATGCAGCGTGTTTATGCTCCAGGCCTGTTTAACCTGCCAGTGTGTTATATGCAGCGTGTTTATACTCCAGGCCTGCTTAACCTGCCACTGTGTTACATGCAGCGTGTTTATGCTCCAGGCCTGTTTAACCTGCCATTGTGTTATATGCAGCGTGTTTATACTCCAGGCTTGTTTAACCTGCCAGTGTGTTAAATGCAGCATTTATGCTCCAGGCCTGTTTAACCTGCCAGTGTGTTATATGCAGCGTGTTTATACTCCAGGCCTGTTTAACCTGCCAGTGTGTTATATGCAGCGTGTTTATGCTCCAGGCCTGTTTAACCTGCCAGTGTGTTATATGAAGTGTGGTTTATACTCCAGGCCTGTTTATCCTGCCAGTGTGTTATATGCAGTGTGTTTATTCTCCAGGCCTGTTTCACCTGCCAGTGCGTTATATGCAGCGTGATTATGCTCCAGGCCTGTTTAACCTGCCAGTGTGTTATATGCAGTGTGTTTATGCTCCAGGCCTGTTTAACTTGCCAGTGTGTTATATGCAACATGGTTTTGCTCCAGGCCTGTTCAACCCTTCCAGTGTGTTATATGCAGCGTGTTTATGTTCCAGGCCTATTTAACCTGCCAGTGTGTTATATGTAGCGTGTTTATGCTCTAGGCCTGTTTAACCTGCCAGTGTGTTATATGCAGCGTGTTTATTCTCCAGGCCCATTTAACCTGCCAGTCTGTTATATGCAGCGTGTTTATGCTCCAGGCCTGTTTAACCTGCCAGTGTGTTATATGCAGCAAGTTTATGCTCCAGGCCTGTTTAACCTGCCAATGTGTTATATGCAGCTTGTTTATGCTCCAGGCCTGTTTAACCTGCCAGTGTGTTATATGCAGCGTGTTTATACTCCAGGCCTGTTTAACCTGCCAGTGTGTTATATGCAACATGGTTTTACTCCAGGCCTGTTTAACCTGCCAGTGTGTTATATGCAGCATGTTTATGCTCCAGGCCTGTTTAACCTGCTAGTGTGTTATATGCAGTGTGTTTATGCTCCAGGCCCGCTTATCCTGCCAGTGTGTTATATGCAGCGTGTTTATGTTCCAGGCCTATTTAACCTGCCAGTGTGTTATATGTAGCGTGTTTATACTACAGGCCTGTTTAACCTGCCAGTGTGTTTTATGCAGCGTGTTTATGCTTCAGGCCTGTTTAACCTGCCAGTGTGTTATATGCAGTGTGGTTTATGCTCCGGGCCTGTTTATCCTGCCATTATATGCAGCTTGGTTTTACTCCAGGCCTGTTTAACCTGCCAGTGTGTTATATGCAGCATCTTTATGCTCCAGGCCTGTTTAACCTGCCAGTGTGCTATATGCAGAGTGGTTTATACTCCAGGCCTGTTTCACCTGCCAGTGTGTTATATGCATTGTGTTTATGCTCCAGGCCTGTTTAACCTGCCAGTGTGTTATATGCAGCGTGTTTATACTCCAGGTATGTTTAACCTGCCAGTGTGTTATAAGCAGCGTGTTTATGCTCCAGGCCTGTTTAACCTGCCAGGGTGTTATATGCAGCGTGTTTATACTCCAGGCCTGTTTAACCTGCCAGTGTGTTATATGCAGCGTGTTTATGCTCCAGGCCTGTTTAACCTGCCAGTGTGTTATATGCAGCGTGTTTATACTCCAGGCCTGCTTAACCTGCCACTGTGTTACATGCAGCGTGTTTATGCTCCAGGCCTGTTTAACCTGCCATTGTGTTATATGCAGCGTGTTTATACTCCAGGCTTGTTTAACCTGCCAGTGTGTTAAATGCAGCATTTATGCTCCAGGCCTGTTTAACCTGCCAGTGTGTTTTATGCAGCGTGTTTATACTCCAGGCCTGTTTAACCTGCCAGTGTGTTATATGCAGCGTGTTTATGCTCCAGGCCTGTTTAACCTGCCAGTGTGTTATATGAAGTGTGGTTTATACTCCAGGCCTGTTTATCCTGCCAGTGTGTTATATGCAGTGTGTTTATGCTCCAGGCCTGTTTCACCTGCCAGTGTGTTATATGCAGCGTGATTATGCTCCAGGCCTGTTTAACCTGCCAGTGTGTTATATGCAGCGTGTTTATGCTCCAGGCCTGTTTAACCTGCCAGTGTGTTATATGCAACATGGTTTTGCTCCAGGCCTGTTCAACCTGCCAGTGTGTTATTTGTAGCATGTTTATACTCCAAGCCTGTTTAACCTGCCAGTGTGTTATAGGCAGCGTGACTTATGCCCCAGGCCTGTTTAACCTGCCAGTGTGTTATATGCAGCTTGGTTTATGCTCCAGGCCTGTTTAACCTGCCAGTGTGTTATATGCAGCGTATTTATACTCCAGGTCTGTTTAACCTGCCAGTGTGTTATATGCAGCGTGTTTATGCTCCAGGCCAGTTTAACCTGCCAGTGTGTTATATGCAGCGTGTTTATACTCCAGGCCTGTTTAACCTGCCAGTGTGTTATATGCAGCATGTTTATACTCCAAGCCTGTTTAACCCACCAGTGTGTTATATGCAGTGTGGTTTATGCTCCAGGCCTGTTTAACCTGCCAGTGTGTTATATGCAGCGTGGTTATGCTCCAGGCCTGTTTAACCTGCCAGTGTGTTATATGCAGCGTGTTGATGCTCCAGGTCTGTTTAACCTGCCAGTGTGTTATATGCAGAGTGTTTATGCTCCAGGCCTATTTAACCTGCCAGTGTGTTATAGGCAGTGCGTTTATGCTCCAGGCCTGTTTAACCTGCCAGTTTGTTATGTGCACCGTGTTTATGCCCCAGGCCTGTTTAACCTGCCAGTGTGTTATATGCAGCGTGGTTTATGCTCCAGGCCTGTTTAACCTGCCAGTGTGTTATATGCAGCGTGTTTATGCTACAGGCCTGTTTAACCTGCCAGTGTGTTATATGCAGCGTGGTTTATACTCCAGGCCTGTTTAACCTGCCAGTGTGTTATATGCAGTGTGTTTATGCTCCAGGCCTGTTTAACCTGCCAGTGTGTTATATGTAGCGTGGTTTATGCTCCAAGCCTGTTTAACTTGCCAGTGTGTTATATGCAGTGTGGTTTATACTCCAGGCCTGTTCAAACTGCCAGCATGTTATATGCAGCGTGTTTATGCTCCAGGCCTGTTTAATCTGGCAGTGTGTTATATGCAGCGTGGTTTATGCTCCAGGCCTGTTTAACCTGCCAGTGTGTTATATGCAGCGTGTTTATACTCCAGGCCTGTTTAACATGCCAGTGTGTTATATGCAGCGTGGTTTATACTCCAGGCCTGTTTAACCTGCCAGTGTGTTATATGCAGCGTGTTTATACTCCAGGCCTGTTTAACCTGCCAGTGTGTTATATGCAATGTGGTTATACTCCAGGCCTGTTTCACCTGCCAGTGTGTTATATGCAGCATGTTTATGCTCCAGGCCTGTTTAACCTGCTAGTGTGATATATGAAGTGTGTTTATGCTCCAGGCCTGTTTAACCTGCCAATGTGTTATATGCAGTGTGGTTTATACTCCAGGCATGTTTAACCTGCCAGTGTGTTATATGCAGCGTGTTTATGCTCCATGCCTGTTTAACCTGCCAGTGTGTTATATGCAGCGTGTTTATGCTCCAGGCCTGTTTAACCTGCCAGTGTGTTATATGCAGCGTGTTTATACTCCAGTCCTGTTTAACCTGCCAGTGTGTTTTATACAGCGTGTTTATGCTCCAGGCCTGTTTAACCTGCCAGTGTGTTACATGCAGCATGGTTTATGCTCCAAGCCTGTTTAACCTGCCAGTGTGTTATATGCAGCTTGTTTTTACTCCAGGCCTGTTCAACCTGCCAGTGTGTTATAAGCAGCGTGGTTTATACTCCAGGCCTGTTTAACCTGCCTGTCTGTTATATGCAGCGTGTGTATACTCCAGGCCTGTTTAACCTGCCAGTGTGTTATATGCAGCGTGTTTATACTCCAGGCCTGTTTAATCTGCCAGTGTGTTATATGCAGCATGTTTATGCTCCAGGCCTGTTTAACCTGCCAGTGTGCTATATGCAGCGTGTTTAGGCTACAGGCCTGCTTAACCTGCCAGTGTGTTATATGCAGCGTGGTTTATACTCCAGGCCTGTTTAACCTGCCAGTGTGTTATATGCAGCGTGTTTATGCTCCAGGCCTGTTTAACCTGCCAGTGTGTTATATGCAGCGTGGTTTATGCTCCAGGCCTGTTTAACTTGCCAGTGTGTTATATGCAGTGTGGTTTATACTCCAGGCCTGTTTAACCTGCCAGTGTGTTATATGCAGCGTGTTTATACTCCAGACCTGTTTAACCTGCCAGTGTGTTATATCCAACATGGTTTTACTCCAGGCCTGTTTCACCTGCCAGTGTGTTATATGCAGCATGTTTATGCTCCAGGCCTGTTTAACCTGCTAGTGTGATATATGAAGTGTGTTTATGCTCCAGGCCTATTTAACCTGCCAATGTGTTATATGCAGTGTGGTTTATACTCCAGGCATGTTTAACCTGCCAGTGTGTTATATGCAGCGTGTTTATGCTCCATACCTGTTTAACCTGCCAGTGTGTTATATCCAGTGTGTTTATGCTCCAGGCCTGTTTAACCTGCCAGTGTGTTATATGCAGCGTGTTTATGCTCCAGGCCTATTTAACCTGCCAGTGTGTTATATGCAGCGTGTTTATACTCCAGTCCTGTTTAACCTGCCAGTGTGTTTTATACAGTGTGTTTATGCTCCAGGCCTGTTTAACCTGCCAGTGTGTTACATGCAGCATGGTTTATGCTCCAAGCCTGTTTAACCTGCCAGTGTGTTATATGCAGCTTGTTTTTACTCCAGGCCTGTTCAACCTGCCAGTGTGTTATAAGCAGCGTGGTTTATACTCCAGGCCTGTTTAACCTGCCAGTCTGTTATATGCAGCGTGTTTATACTCCAGGCCTGTTTAACCTGCCAGTGTGTTATATGCAGCGTGTTTATACTCCAGGCCTGTTTAACCTGCCAGTGTGTTATATGCAGCATGTTTATGCTCCAGGCCTGTTTAACCTGCCAGTGTGCTATATGCAGCGTGTTTAGGCTACAGGCCTGCTTAACCTGCCAGTGTGTTATATGCAGCGTGTTTATACTCCAGGCCTGTTTAACCTGCCAGTGTGTTATATGCAGCGTGTTTATGCTCCAGGCCTGTTTAACCTGCCAGTGTGTTATATGCAGCGTGGTTTATGCTCCAGGCCTGTTTAACTTGCCAGTGTGTTATATGCAGTGTGGTTTATACTCCCGGCCTGTTTAACCTGCCAGTGTGTTATATGCAGCGTGTTTATACTCCAGACCTGTTTAACCTGCCAGTGTGTTATATCCAACATGGTTTTACTCCAGGCCTGTTTAACCTGCCAGTGTGTTATATGCAGTATGTTTATGCTCCAGGCCTGTTTAACCTGCTAGGGTGTTATATGCAGTGTGTTTATGCTCCAGGCCCGCTTAACCTGCCAGTGTGTTATATGCAGCGTGTTTATGTTCCAGGCCTATTTAACCTGCCAGTGTGTTATATGTAGCGTGTTTATGCTCCAGGCCTGTTTAACCTGCCAGTGTGTTATATGCAGCTTGTTTATGCTCCAGGCCTGTTTAACCTGCCAGTGTGTCATATGCAGTGTGTTTATACTCCAGGCCTGTTTAACCTGCCAGTGTGTTATATGCAACATGGTTTTACTCCAGGCCTGTTTAACCTGCCAGTGTGTTATATGCAGCATGTTTATGCTCCAGGCCTGTTTAACCTGCTAGTGTGTTATATGCAGTGTGTTTATGCTCCAGGGCCGCTTATCCTGCCAGTGTGTTATATGCAGCGTGTTTATGTTCCAGGCCTATTTAACCTGCCAGTGTGTTATATGTAGCGTGTTTATACTACAGGCCTGTTTAACCTGCCAGTGTGTTTTATGCAGCGTGTTTATGCTTCAGGCCTGTTTAACCTGCCAGTGTGTTATATGCAGCGTGTTTATGCTCCAGGCCTATTTAACCTGCCAGTGTGTTATATGCAGCGTGTTTATACTCCAGGCCTGTTTAACCTGCCAGTGTGTTTTATGCAGCGTGTTTATGCTCCAGGCCTGTTTAACCTGCCAGTGTGTTACATGCAGCATGGTTTATGCTCCAGGCCTGTTTAACCTGCCAGTGTGTTATATGCAGCTTGTTTTTACTCCAGGCCTGTTCAACCTGCCAGTGTGTTATAAGCAGCGTGGTTTATACTCCGGGCCTGTTTAACCTGCCTGTCTGTTATATGCAGCGTGTGTATACTCCAGGCCTGTTTAACCTGCCAGTGTATTATATGCAGCGTGTTTATATTCCAGGCCTGTTTAATCTGCCAGTGTGTTATATGCAGCGTGTTTATGCTCCAGGCCTGTTTAACCTGCCAGTGTGTTATATGCAGCATGGTTTATACTACAGGCCTGTATAACCTGCCAGTGTGTTATATGCAGTGTGTTTATGCTCCAGGCCTGTTTAACCTGCCAGTGTGTTGTATGCAGTGTGTTTATACTCCAGGCCTGTTTAACCTGTCAGTGTGTTATATGCAGAGTGTTTATACTCCAGGCCTGTTTAATCTGCCAGTGTGTTATGTGCAGCGTGTTTATGCTCCCGGCCTGTTTAACCTGCCAGTGTGTTATATGCAGCGTGTTTATTCTCCAGGCCTGTTTAACCTGCCAGTCTGTTATATGCAGCGTGTTTATGCTCCAGGCCTGTTTAACCTGCCAGTGTGTTATATGCAGCAAGTTTATGCTCCAGGCCTGTTTAACCTGCCAGTGTGTTATATGCAGCATGTTTATGCTCCAGGCCTGTTTAACCTGCCAGTGTGTTATATGCAGCGTGTTTATACTCCAGGCCTGTTTAACCTGCCAGTGTGTTATATGCAGCGTGTTTATACTCCAGGCCTGTTTAACCTGCCAGTGTGTTATATGCAACATGGTTTTACTCCAGGCCTGTTTAACCTGCCAGTGTGTTATATGCAGCATGTTTATGCTCCAGGCCTGTTTAACCTGCTAGTGTGTTATATGCAGTGTGTTTATGCTCCAGGCCCGCTTATCCTGCCAGTGTGTTATATGCAGCGTGTTTATGTACCAGGCCTATTTAACCTGCCAGTGTGTTATATGCAGCGTGGTTATACTCCAAGCCTGTTTAACCTGCCAGTGTGTCATATGCAGTGTGTTTATTCTCCAGGCCCGTTTAACCTGCCAGTGTGTTATATGCAGCGTGTTTATGCTCCAGGCCTGTTTAACCTGCCAGTGTGTTATATGCAGCGTGTTTATGCTCCAGGCCTGTTTAACCTGCCAGTGTGTTATATGCAGCGTGTTTATACTCCAGGCCTGTTTAACCTGCCAGTGTGTTATATGCAGCATGGTTATACTCCAGGCCTGTTTAACCTGCCAGTGTGTTATATGCAGCATGTTTATGCTCCAGGCCTGTTTAACCTGCCAGTGTGTTATATGCAGAGTGTTTATGCTCCAGGCCTGTTTAACCTGCCAGTGTGTTATATGCAGTGTGTTTATGTTCTAGGCCTATTTAACCTGCCAGTGTGTTATATGCAGCGTGTTTATACTACAGGCCTGTTTAACCTGCCAGTGTGTTTTATGCAGCGTGTTTATGCTCCAGGCCTGTTTAACCTGCCAGTGTGATATATGCAGTGTGGTTTATGCTCCAGGCCTGCTTATCCTGCCATTATATGTAGCTTGGTTTTACTCCAGGCCTGTTTAACCTGCCAGTGTGTTATATGCAGCGTGTTTATACTCCAGGCCTGTTTAACCTGCCAATGTGTTATATGCAGTGTGGTTTATACTCCAGGCCTGTTTAACCTGCCAGTGTGTTATATGCAGCGTGTTTATGCTCCAGGCCTGTTTAACCTGCCAGTGTGTTATATGCAGCGTGTTTATACTCCAGGCCTGTTTAACCTGCCAGTGTGTTATATGCAGCGTGTTTATGCTCCAGGCCTGTTTAACCTGCCAGTGTGTTATATGCAGCGTGTTTATACTCCAGGCCTGTTTAACCTGCCAGTGTGTTATATGCAGCGTGTTTATGCTCCAGGCCTGTTTAACCTGCCAGTGTGTTATATGCAGCGTGTTTATACTCCAGGCCTGTTTAACCTGCCAGTGTGTTATATGCAGCGTGTTTATGCTCCAGGCCTGTTTAACCTGCCAGTGTGTTATATGCAGCGTGTTTATACTCTAGGCCTGTTTAACCTGCCAGTGTGTTAAATGCAGCATTTATGCTCCAGGCCTGTTTAACCTGCCAGTGTGTTATATGCAGCGTGTTTATACTCCAGGCCTGTTTAACCTGCCAGTGTGTTATATGCAGCGTGTTTATGCTCCAGGCCTGTTTAACCTGCCAGTGTGTTATATGCAACATGGTTTTGCTCCAGGCCTGTTTAACCTGCCAGTGTGTTATATGCAGCGTGTTGATGTTCCAGGCCTGTTTAACCTGCCAGTGTGTTATATGCAGCGTGTTTATGCTCCAGGCCTGTTTAACCTGCCAGTGTGTTATATGCAGCGTGTTTATACTCCAGGCCTGTTTAACCTGCCAGTGTGTTATATGCAGCGTGTTTATGCTCCAGGCCTGTTTAACCTGCCAGTGTGTTATATGCAGCATGTTTATGCTCCAGGCCTGTTTAACCTGCTAGTGTGTTATATGCAGTGTGTTTATGCTCCAGGCCCGCTTAACCTGCCAGTGTGTTATATGCAGCGTGTTTATGTTCCAGGCCTGTTTAACCTGCCAGTGTGTTATATGCAGCGTGTTTATACTCCAGGCCTGTTTAACCTGCCAGTGTGTTATATGCAGCGTGTTTATGCTCCAGGCCTGTTTAACCTGCCAGTGTGTTATATGCAGTGTGTTAATGCTCCAGGCCTGTTTAACCTGCCAGTGTGTTATATGAAGCGTGGTTTATACTCCAGGCCTGTTTAACCTGCCAGTGAGGTATATGCAGCTTGTTTATGCTCCAGGCCTGTTTAATCTGCCAGTGTGTTATATGCAGTGGGGTTTATACTCCAGGCCTGTTTAACCTGCCAGTGTGTTTTATGCAGTGTGTTGATACTCCAGGCCTGTTTAACCTGCCAGTGTGTTATATGCAGCGTGTTTATACTCCAGGCCTGTTTAACCTGCCAGTGTGTTATATGCAGCGTGTTTATGCTCCAGGCCTGTTTAACCTGCCAGTGTGTTATATGCAGCGTGTTTATACTCCAGGCCTGTTTAACCTGCCAGTGTGTTATATGCAGCGTGTTTATTCTCCAGGCCTGTTTAACCTGCCAGTGTGTTATATGCAGCGTGTTTATACTCCAGGCCTGTTTAACCTGCCAGTGTGTTATATGCAGCGTGTTTATGCTCCAGGCCTGTTTAACCTGCCAGTGTGTTATATGCAGCGTGTTTATACTCCAGGCCTGTTTAACCTGCCAGTGTGTTATATGCAGCATGTTTATACTCCAGGCCTGTTTAACCTGCCAGTGTGTTATATGCAGCGTGTTTATACTCCAGGCCTGTTTAACCTGCCAGTGTGTTATATGCAGCGTGTTTATGCTCCAGGCCTGTTTAACCTGCCAGTGTGTTATATGCAGCGTGTTTATACTCCAGGCCTGTTTAACCTGCCAGTGTGTTATATGCAGTGTGTTTATGCTCCAGGCCTGTTTAACCTGCCAGTGTGTTATATGCAGCGTGTTTATGCTCCAGGCCTGTTTAACCTGCCAGTGTGTTATATGCAGCGTGTTTATGCTCCAGGCCTGTTTAACCTGCCAGTGTGTTATATGCAGCATGGTTTATGCTCCAGGCCTGTTTAACCTGCCAGTGTGTTATATGCAGCGTGTTTATTCTCCAGGCCTGTTTAACCTGCCAGTGTGTTATATGCAGCGTGTTTATACTCCAGGCCTGTTTAACCTGCCAGTGTGTTATATGCAGCATGTTTATACTCCAGGCCTGTTTAACCTGCCAGTGTGTTATATGCAGCGTGTTTATACTCCAGGCCTGTTTAACCTGCCAGTGTGTTATATGCAGCGTGTTTATACTCCAGGCCTGTTTAACCTGCCAGTGTGTTATATGCAGCATGTTTATACTCCAGGCCTGTTTAACCTGCCAGTGTGTTATATGCAGCGTGTTTATACTCCAGGCCTGTTTAACCTGCCAGTGTGTTATATGCAGTGTGTTTATGCTCCAGGCCTGTTTAACCTGCCAGTGTGTTATATGCAGCGTGTTTATGCTCCAGGCCTGTTTAACCTGCCAGTGTGTTATATGCAGCGTGTTTATGCTCCAGGCCTGTTTAACCTGCCAGTGTGTTATATGCAGCGTGTTTATGCTCCAGGCCTGTTTAACCTGCCAGTGTGTTATATGCAGCGTGGTTTATACTCCAGGCCTGTTTAACCTGCCAGTGTGTTATATGCAGTGTGTTTATGCTCCAGGCCTGTTTAACCTGCCAGTGTGTTATATGCAGCGTGTTTATGCTCCAGGCCTGTTTAACCTGCCAGTGTGTTATATGCAGCGTGTTTATACTCCAGGCCTGTTTAACCTGCCAGTGTGTTATATGCAGCGTGGTTTATACTCCAGGCCTGTTTAACCTGCCAGTGTGTTATATGCAGCGTGTTTATACTCCAGGCCTGTTTAACCTGCCAGTGTGTTATATGCAACATGGTTTTACTCCAGGCCTGTTTAACCTGCCAGTGTGTTATATGCAGCATGTTTATGCTCCAGGCCTGTTTAACCTGCCAGTGTGTTATATGCAGTGTGTTTATGCTCCAGGCCTGTTTAACCTGCCAGTGTGTTATATGCAGCGTGTTTATGTTCCAGGCCTATTTAACCTGCCAGTGTGTTATATGTAGCGTGTTTATGCTCCAGGCCTGTTTAACCTGCCAGTGTGTTATATGCAGCTTGTTTATGCTCCAGGCCTGTTTAACCTGCCAGTGTGTTATATGCAGCGTGTTTATACTCCAGGCCTGTTTAACCTGCCAGTGTGTTATATGCAACATGGTTTTACTCCAGGCCTGTTTAACCTGCCAGTGTGTTATATGCAGCATGTTTATACTCCAGGCCTGTTTAACCTGCCAGTGTGTTATATGCAGCGTGTTTATGCTCTAGGCCTATTTAACCTGCCAGTGTGTTGTATGCAGCGTGTTTATGCTCCAGGCCTGTTTAACCTGCCAGTGTGTTATATGCAGCGTGTTTATACTCCAGGCCTGTTTAACCTGCCAGTGTGTTATATGCAGCGTGTTTATGCTCCAGGCCTGTTTAACCTGCCAGTGTGTTATATGCAGCGTGTTTATGCTCCAGGCCTGTTTAACCTGCCAGTGTGTTATATGCAGCGTGTTTATACTCCAGGCCTGTTTAACCTGCCAGTGTGTTATATGCAGCGTGTTTATGCTCCAGGCCTGTTTAACCTGCCAGTGTGTTATATGCAGCATGGTTTATGCTCCAGGCCTGTTTAACCTGCCAGTGTGTTATATGCAGCGTGTTTATACTCCAGGCCTGTTTAACCTGCCAGTGTGTTATATGCAGCGTGTTTATACTCCAGGCCTGTTTAACCTGCCAGTGTGTTATATGCAGCGTGTTTATACTCCAGGCCTGTTTAACCTGCCAGTGTGTTATATGCAGCGTGTTTATGCTCCAGGCCTGTTTAACCTGCCAGTGTGTTATATGCAGCGTGTTTATACTCCAGGCCTGTTTAACCTGCCAGTGTGTTATATGCAGCGTGTTTATGCTCCAGGCCTGTTTAACCTGCCAGTGTGTTATATGCAGCGTGTTTATGCTCCAGGCCTGTTTAACCTGCCAGTGTGTTATATGCAGCGTGTTTATACTCCAGGCCTGTTTAACCTGCCAGTGTGTTATATGCAGCGTGTTTATACTCCAGGCCTGTTTAACCTGCCAGTGTGTTATATGCAGTGTGTTTATACTCCAGGCCTGTTTAACCTGCCAGTGTGTTATATGCAGCATGGTTTTACTCCAGGCCTGTTTAACCTGCCAGTGTGTTATATGCAGCATGTTTATGCTCCAGGCCTGTTTAACCTGCCAGTGTGTTATATGCAGCGTGGTTTATACTCCAGGCCTGTTTAACCTGCCAGTGTGTTATATGCAGCGTGTTTATGCTCCAGGCCTGTTTAACCTGCCAGTGTGTTATATGCAGCGTGTTTATACTCCAGGCCTGTTTAACCTGCCAGTGTGTTATATGCAGCGTGTTTATGCTCCAGGCCTGTTTAACCTGCCAGTGTGTTATATGCAGCGTGTTTATACTCCAGGCCTGTTTAACCTGCCAGTGTGTTATATGCAGCGTGTTTATGCTCCAGGCCTGTTTAACCTGCCAGTGTGTTATATGCAGCGTGTTTATACTCCAGGCCTGTTTAACCTGCCAGTGTGTTATATGCAGCGTGTTTATGCTCCAGGCCTGTTTAACCTGCCAGTGTGTTATATGCAGCGTGTTTATACTCCAGGCCTGTTTAACCTGCCAGTGTGTTATATGCAGCATTTATGCTCCAGGCCTGTTTAACCTGCCAGTGTGTTATATGCAGCGTGTTTATACTCCAGGCCTGTTTAACCTGCCAGTGTGTTATATGCAGCGTGTTTATGCTCCAGGCCTGTTTAACCTGCCAGTGTGTTATATGCAGTGTGGTTTATACTCCAGGCCTGTTTAACCTGCCAGTGTGTTATATGCAGCGTGTTTATGCTCCAGGCCTGTTTAACCTGCCAGTGTGTTATATGCAGCGTGTTTATGCTCCAGGCCTGTTTAACCTGCCAGTGTGTTATATGCAGCATGTTTATGCTCCAGGCCTGTTTAACCTGCCAGTGTGTTATATGCAGCATGTTTATGCTCCAGGCCTGTTTAACCTGCCAGTGTGTTATATGCAGCGTGTTTATGCTCCAGGCCTGTTTAACCTGCCAGTGTGTTATATGCAGCGTGTTTATACTCCAGGCCTGTTTAACCTGCCAGTGTGTTATATGCAGCATGTTTATGCTCCAGGCCTGTTTAACCTGCCAGTGTGTTATATGCAGCGTGTTTATACTCCAGGCCTGTTTAACCTGCCAGTGTGTTATATGCAGCGTGTTTATGCTCCAGGCCTGTTTAACCTGCCAGTGTGTTATATGCAGCGTGTTTATGCTCCAGGCCTGTTTAACCTGCCAGTGTGTTATATGCAGCGTGTTTATACTCCAGGCCTGTTTAACCTGCCAGTGTGTTATATGCAGTGTATTTATGCTCCAGGCCTGTTTAACCTGCCAGTGTGTTATATGCAGCGTGTTTATGCTCCAGGCCTGTTTAACCTGCCAGTGTGTTATATGCAGTGTGTTTATGCTCCAGGCCTGTTTAACCTGCCAGTGTGTTATATGCAGCGTGTTTATACTCCAGGCCTGTTTAACCTGCCAGTGTGTTATATGCAGCGTGTTTATGCTCCAGGCCTGTTTAACCTGCCAGTGTGTTATATGCAGCGTGTTTATGCTCCAGGCCTGTTTAACCTGCCAGTGTGTTATATGCAGCGTGTTTATGCTCCAGGCCTGTTTAACCTGCCAGTGTGTTATATGCAGCGTGTTTATACTCCAGGCCTGTTTAACCTGCCAGTGTGTTATATGCAGCGTGGTTTATACTCCAGGCCTGTTTAACCTGCCAGTGTGTTATATGCAGCGTGTTTATACTCCAGGCCTGTTTAACCTGCCAGTGTGTTATATGCAGCATGGTTTATACTCCAGGCCTGTTTAACCTGCCAGTGTGTTATATGCAGCATGTTTATACTCCAGGCCTGTTTAACCTGCCAGTGTGTTATATGCAGCGTGTTTATGCTCCAGGCCTGTTTAACCTGCCAGTGTGTTATATGCAGCGTGTTTATACTCCAGGCCTGTTTAACCTGCCAGTGTGTTATATGCAGCGTGTTTATGCTCCAGGCCTGTTTAACCTGCCAGTGTGTTATATGCAGCTTGTTTATGCTCCAGGCCTGTTTAACCTGCCAGTGTGTTATATGCAGCGTGTTTATACTCCAGGCCTGTTTAACCTGCCAGTGTGTTATATGCAACATGGTTTTACTCCAGGCCTGTTTAACCTGCCAGTGTGTTATATGCAGCATGTTTATGCTCCAGGCCTGTTTAACCTGCCAGTGTGTTATATGCAGCGTGTTTATACTCCAGGCCTGTTTAACCTGCCAGTGTGTTATATGCAGCGTGTTTATACTCCAGGCCTGTTTAACCTGCCAGTGTGTTATATGCAGCGTGTTTATACTCCAGGCCTGTTTAACCTGCCAGTGTGTTATATGCAGCGTGTTTATGCTCCAGGCCTGTTTAACCTGCCAGTGTGTTATATGCAGCGTGTTTATACTCCAGGCCTGTTTAACCTGCCAGTGTGTTATATGCAGCGTGTTTATGCTCCAGGCCTGTTTAACCTGCCAGTGTGTTATATGCAGTGTGGTTTATACTCCAGGCCTGTTTATCCTGCCAGTGTGTTATATGCAGTGTGTTTATGCTCCAGGCCTGTTTAACCTGCCAGTGTGTTATATGCAGCGTGTTTATGCTCCAGGCCTGTTTAACCTGCCAGTGTGTTATATGCAGCGTGTTTATGCTCCAGGCCTGGTTAACCTGCCAGTGTGTTATATGCAACATGGTTTTACTCCAGGCCTGTTTAACCTGCCAGTGTGTTATATGCAGCGTGTTTATGCTCCAGGCCTGTTTAACCTGCCAGTGTGTTATATGCAGCATGTTTATACTCCAGGCCTGTTTAACCTGCCAGTGTGTTATATGCAGCGTGTTTATGCTCCAGGCCTGTTTAACCTGCCAGTGTGTTATATGCAGCGTGTTTATACTCCAGGCCTGTTTAACCTGCCAGTGTGTTATATGCAGCGTGTTTATACTCCAGGCCTGTTTAACCTGCCAGTGTGTTATATGCAGCATGTTTATACTCCAGGCCTGTTTAACCTGCCAGTGTGTTATATGCAGCGTGTTTATACTCCAGGCCTGTTTAACCTGCCAGTGTGTTATATGCAGCGTGTTTATGCTCCAGGCCTGTTTAACCTGCCAGTGTGTTATATGCAGCGTGTTTATACTCCAGGCCTGTTTAACCTGCCAGTGTGTTATATGCAACATGGTTTTACTCCAGGCCTGTTTAACCTGCCAGTGTGTTATATGCAGCATGTTTATGCTCCAGGCCTGTTTAACCTGCTAGTGTGTTATATGCAGTGTGTTTATGCTCCAGGCCCGCTTATCCTGCCAGTGTGTTATATGCAGCGTGTTTATGTTCCAGGCCTATTTAACCTGCCAGTGTGTTATATGTAGCGTGTTTATACTACAGGCCTGTTTAACCTGCCAGTGTGTTTTATGCAGCGTGTTTATGCTTCAGGCCTGTTTAACCTGCCAGTGTGTTATATGCAGTGTGGTTTATGCTCCGGGCCTGTTTATCCTGCCAGTGTGTTATATGCAGCATCTTTATGCTCCAGGCCTGTTTAACCTGCCAGTGTGTTATATGCAGCATCTTTATGCTCCAGGCCTGTTTAACCTGCCAGTGTGCTATATGCAGAGTGGTTTATACTCCAGGCCTGTTTCACCTGCCAGTGTGTTATATGCATTGTGTTTATGCTCCAGGCCTGTTTAACCTGCCAGTGTGTTATATGCAGTGTGTTTATACTCCAGGTATGTTTAACCTGCCAGTGTGTTATAAGCAGCGTGCTTATGCTCCAGGCCTGTTTAACCTGCCAGTGTGTTATATGGAGCGTGTTTATACTCCAGGCCTGTTTAACCTGCCAGTCTGTTATATGCAGCATGTTTATGCTCCAGGCCTGTTTAACCTGCCTGTCTGTTATATGCAGCGTGTGTATACTCCAGGCCTGTTTAACCTGCCAGTGTATTATATGCAGCGTGTTTATGCTCCAGGCCTGTTTAACCTGCCAGTGTGTTATATGCAGCGTGTTTATACTCCAGGCCTGTTTAACCTGCCAGTGTGTTATATGCAGCATTTATGCTCCAGGCCTGTTTAACCTGCCAGTGTGTTATATGCAGCGTGTTTATACTCCAGGCCTGTTTAACCTGCCAGTGTGTTATATGCAGCGTGTTTATGCTCCAGGCCTGTTTAACCTGCCAGTGTGTTATATGCAGTGTGTTTATACTCCAGGCCTGTTTAACCTGCCAGTGTGTTATATGCAGCGTGTTTATGCTCCAGGCCTGTTTAACCTGCCAGTGTGTTATATGCAGCGTGTTTATGCTCCAGGCCTGTTTAACCTGCCAGTGTGTTATATGCAACATGGTTTTGCTCCAGGCCTGTTCAACCTGCCAGTGTGTTATATGCAGCGTGTTTATGCTCCAGGCCTGTTTAACCTGCCAGTGTGTTATTTGTAGCATGTTTATACTCCAAGCCTGTTTAACCTGCCAGTGTGTTATATGCAGCATGTTTATGCTCCAGGCCTGTTTAACCTGCCAGTGTGTTATATGCAGCGTGTTTATACTCCAGGCCTGTTTAACCTGCCAGTGTGTTATATGCAGCGTGTTTATGCTCCAGGCCTGTTTAACCTGCCAGTGTGTTATATGCAGCATGTTTATGCTCCAGGCCTGTTTAACCTGCCAGTGTGTTATATGCAGCGTGGTTATACTCCAAGCCTGTTTAACCTGCCAGTGTGTCATATGCAGTGTATTTATGCTCCAGGCCTGTTTATCCTGCCAGTGTGTTATATGAAGTGTGTTTATGCTCCAGGCCTGTTTAACCTGCCAGTGTGTTATATGCAGCGTGTTTATGCTCCAGGCCTGTTTAACCTGCCAGTGTGTTATATGCAGCGTGTTTATGCTCCAGGCCTGGTTAACCTGCCAGTGTGTTATATGCAGTGTGGTTTATGCTCCAGGCCTGTTTAACCTGCCAGTGTGTTATATGCAATGTGTTTATGCTCCAGGCCTGTTTAACCTGCCAGTGTGCTGTATGCAGCGTGTTTATACTCCAGGCCTGTTTAACTTGCCAGTGTGTTATATGCAGCGTGTTTATGCTCCAGGCCTGTTTAACCTGCCAGTCTGTTATATGCAGTGTGGTTTATGCGTCAGGCCTATTTAACCTGCCAGTGTGTTATATGCAGAGTGTTTATGCTCCCGGCCTGTTTAACCTGCCATTGTGTTATATGCAGCGCGGTTTATGCTCCAGGCCTGTTTAACCTGCCAGTGTGTTATATGCAGTGTGGTTTATGCTCCAGGCCTGTTTAACCTGCCAGTGTATTATATGCAGCGTGTTTATACTCCAGGCCTGTTTAACCTAACAGTGTATTATATGCAGCTTGGTTTATGCTCCAGGCCTGTTTAACCTGCCAGTGTGTTATATGCAGCGTGTTTATACTCCAGGCCTGTTTAACCTGCCAGTGTGTTATATGCAGCTTGGTTTATGCTCCAGGCCTGTTTAACCTGCCAGTGTGTTATATGCAGCGTGGTTTATGCTCCAGGCCTGTTTAACCTGCCAGTGTGTTATATGCAGCGTGTTTATACTCCAGGCCTGTTTAACCTGCCAGTGTGTTATATGCAGCGTGTTTATGCTCCAGGCTTTTTTAACCTGCCGGTGTCTTATATGCAGGGTGGTTTATGCTCCAGGCCTGTTTTACCTGCCAGTGTGTTATATGCAGCGTGTTTATGCTCCAGGCCTGTTTAACCTGCATTGTGGCATTGTTACGTTATTGTGTTGTAGGATACATTAGATCAGTTGCCACATTTCTGCTACTTTGTGGTACACCGTGCAATAAGTCAGTACTAAATGGCTGGCATAAGATCCATGATCTGGCCAGGTGTTTAACAAAGCCTCCAATAAATGGTATTCTACTTTTCACAGTATTTAAGCTCTGTTGACATGTATCCCATAGCCATCACACTCATCTCATTATACCACGCTTTACTCTCTCAAGCATCACCAAATGATTCATGTTTCAGACTGAATTGTAAGCCCAATTCATACACTAAACTAATGGGCAGCATTTCTTGTTCACTCTATAATAACCATGATTATTGGTCAGTTACCTAACTGCTGCATTGTCCCTAGCTAGTGGTACCTGGGCTATTATTGCCTACTTGCTAAGTCATGGTTGGCTGCTGGTTACAGTTGCCTGCCTGCTACATCAGCCAAGGCTACTATTAGAGACCTGACCAGTCTGCGATACTGCTGTTATTTAAGACCTACTTAGAAGTATTTCTCTTCTGTATTTTACTTTGCTTACAGACGTAGGCTTAAGGGTTCATTTCTAACCTCTGCACACTGTCTGCCCATCAATTTCTCTTAGTGATAAATCTCTACCTCACAAATCAAGGGCCCAAGCTTTGGTTGAGACTTAGTTCCTGCATTTGTGAAGTTTTGTCAGTTCTACCCCATTCTGCATGTTTTTCCTTCAAGTGCCCCAGTTCCCTTCTATCTCTCAAAGCCTTTATGAGTAGTTACATTAAGTTGTCCATGGTACATTTTGCATTTAACTTTGCACTTCTGACCCATGTTTGGCTAAAAAGGTCCTAGAAGGACCTGTTCATTTATGCAGTTTGTAAATAAGTAGAAAACATTGCAGCAGCTGCAGCAGTCCTGTCCAGTATTATCTGTCCATGATAATAGCTACAGCCAGCATTTTCTTTATTGTCCTTTGCTTCAAGACCAGCTTTAGACAGTTGGTGTTGCCTGCGATGTCAGCCTTTTCCAAGATTACTCAAAAGCTTTAACAGATTTAGATATGTCTGAAGTATCAGCCCTGGCCACTGTCATCTCCCCATTTTGTTATCACTGGCCATGTCAAGATTTACCTGCCTGCTATATTGGTCTTGACTTGCACTACCCTCTTGGTTAATCAGCCTGGCTAGCGTCAGCTCTGGTCTGTATTTTATGTCTGTTGTATCAGATCTGGTCAGTATTATATCTCTGGTGTATCAGCCCTGGTCTGTATTACCTGTCTGCTCTATCACTTCTGCTCAGGTATTATATCATGTATCTGTTGTGTCAACCCTGGTCAGTGTTATCTGCTCTTTCAGCCCTTGACAATATCCTTGGTTAATATTCCCTGAATGCTGAGTTAGCTCTGGTCACTATCACCTGCCTAATTTATCAGCACTGGTGTGTATTATGTGGCTGCTCTGTCAGCCCTGGTCAGTACTGACCTGCCAGATATATAAGATCTGGTCAGTATTACCTGCCTGTTTTATCAGCCCTGGTCTGCATCACCTGCCTGCAGTATGAGCTCTGGTCATTGCAGTGATATTTGCATAGTGTGCCACAAATGGTAACAATTACCTGGCTACTGATCCTGCCCTGGCCAGCATTATTTGCATGCTGGGTGAGGATTGGCCATTATTACCTGCCTCCTATGGTAAATGCTTTGTATATGCTGCATTATATCTAGTAAGTGGTCAGCATTATTTGGATTCTGTGCAGACATGGGCGGTATTATCTATTTGCTGTGTCACTTACTGACCAGTGCTACCAGCCAGCATTTTCAGGCAGTTTCAGCTTTGGTCAGTGCTACATACCTATTCATCAGCCTAACTAGTGCCTGCAGTGAACTGAGAACGTGTCCAGGATTAGTTTATGCTTTAACAATGTCAATTGCTTCCATGCCTCTCATCAAACAGCAGAAAAAGACAAATGGGAAATGCCAGTGTTTAATACAGAGAAATGGCACACAGTTAGCAAGCACAATAACTGTCAATCATCATTACTCAGAACAGAAAAGGTTAAACTTGTCATTAATGTATGTTTGTAAGTATCCATGTATGGCTGCATATATTTATGTACTCTTTTTGTTAACTAGGTAAGTGCCCAGATCCTGAGTTTCTTTTCAGCCACAGTTTGAACCAAAAGGCACATAAAACAATAACCCAAAATACGAGACATACATAGCAAAGTGTTAACAAGATGCTTCCTGTACTCCGAGGTTTGATTCCCTCGTCCACCAATTGCCTACTGTGAGACATTGAGCAAGTCAGTTAATTAAACAGTGCTCTGGAGTAATTTGGAAATTGGGCTGGGCTCCTCATGGTCTTCTGAACCACATGTCTATGAACTACCTATGGACTTATGAATCTATGAACAATACTAAATATTTGTAGAATAAGCAGATAAATTAAATCCAATAGGTTACAAATCAACCAAAAAATGCAGCATTAGCAAGGAAGGAATCCGTAAGTAGAATAAGATTACAATATAGTGTAAAAACATTTATAAAATTACCTGACAGTTTGCTAGTGTTCCTAGAAGTAAATGAAAAAAACTTACCAGCTGTGGCTAGAGAAATGAGGAACAGTGATCCCCATAGTAGAGACATGCATTGAGTTGGAGACAGCATGCTGTGTGTGTTTCTGACGCTGGGTGTTGTCAGTTAATAACGTTCTCCTTAATCACATACCTAGTGAAATCTACAACTGTATTCAGAGATAAAATAGAAGGAAAACTAAACTGACTTTTGCTGGCACCTTGGCAGGAGTCCATGTCGTACTCTGTTCCCATACTATGTGGTAACAGACCACTACATTACCCATTACTGTGACTCTAAGCGACTACTGTGGGATATCAGCATTTGTAACACTGCACTATTAGTGGGGAATACAATATGGCTTTTGTTCAAGTGAAGTATGCATTTTACTGTGTTATTTGGGGAGACAAGGGAGAGAGAGAGAGAGATGAAAATTAGTAAATAGCAATTTAGTTAATTAATTACACATGGTTTATTTTCTTATTTAATTGCTAATATCTTAAAAATACAGCAACTCCCTCATGTTTTCCTGCATGTACCCACTTACAGAGGTAGAACCCACAATCTTTCAATCTTCAGTCTGCAGAGGTTTGTGTAAAGTTAGTAAACTGTGACAATACATATGATGAGACACATACCCCCTTTTAAAGCACGGTAGTACCTTTTGAGAGGTGAACCCCAAGTCAGGTTTTAGGGTGCACATGCTCTTAAGAGCAGTGTCTCATGACTGGGACATTGCATGTCTTTGCATTGCCCCACCCACTCTGTCAACCACATTTTCCAGGTTGCAGTGTAGTTTTTAGCAGTGGTTATAAACGCATAATCCAGCCATCATAAAACATACCTGTATATCAGCTGTTTCATTAGTGATTGGAACTAATATATACAACCATGTAGTTATCAACTGCATGTCCCTTGCTGGGAATGTCCAGTACCCCACCCAAAGGCACTTTATCAGATTCGTAAAACTCAGACAGGGAGAGTAGAATAAAGCAAAAGTGGCCACTGTATCGCATATCAGCTAACACAGTATTTGTTAACATTTTTAGTGAAACATGTATGAGCCTGGCTTTCTTCTTCATGCACAATCTTTTTTTCCTTTCATCTATTTTTGTCTCCTTTTTTCTTTTTCAAAAGGTTTTTATTAATTGTATATTCAATATAATATGAGTAAAATGATTCTTTAACAGTCAAACAAAAACTGTCAGGAGTTCAAATGAAACATTAAACCATTTTATAAACTTACAATTTTTTTATTTTTTAAAGAAAAAAAATCATAGCACCAATATATAATAAGATACAGTTACATACATTATATATAGAGTGTGTGAAGACTTCATATATCATTGCCTTCTTAACTCCCTTTCCTTTAGTTTCTTACCCTCTCTCTTTGTCTTTGTCTCTATTTCTTAACTAAATTCTAGTTAGCTATTTACACTGGTAGAGCTTTTGCCGAAATTGTTAAAAACCAGTACCATTACCAAAAGTATACATGATCTGCACAAAAGTAAGATTCCATTCTGGGGGCACGGGTGGAAAAGTGATGCTGCAAAGCTGTAAGGAATGCAGAACACAGCAGTAGGGGTGACTGTGGGATAGATCAGATGGATAATGAAGGAAGGCTGAATGTACCGGGACTCTTTAATGGAAACCAGCGGGAAAAGGATATGATGATCTGGGTGTACAAGGTCATGAAGGGAATAGCAAGGGACTGGAATTTAGGCAGAATGGTAAAACACAGGACAGGCACAAGTTACAAATAGAGGGTAATGTTTTCAGGTTAAAATTAAGGAAAGTCTGTTTTAATGAAAGCTTGATGTCTATATGAAATAGGTGTTACAGTTATTTATTGATTGGTTAATTTGATTAATGCATTTAAGATAACAAGAGAAGATCAGGGGAAAGGCTGAGGTGGCAGGATGGCTGCAGGATGTTATCTGCAAACAGAAGGCACACTATTTAGCCAGTTCATTTCCTGTCAGCACGGGCGTGCACGTGTGTGTGTGTGTGTGTGTGTGTGTGTGTGTGTGTGTGTGTGTGTGTGTGTGTGTGTGTGTGTGTGTGTGTGTGTGTGCGTGTGAAGGTTTTCAATTACATTTGGGAACTGCATTCGATGAAGAGTGGCAATGTCTACTTGCAGTTTTCCAAGGGGCAGTTTAGCTAACCTAAATACTTCGACTACACTACATCAAATGGGTAGTGCAGTTCGAGTATTTGAGTTTGGAGTTTTGAGTAGAGATTGCGGTTCAGTGAGGAACAGGGAATTAACCCATTTCCTTACTGTAGTGCGATCTCAGAGTTTGGTATATATAATTTGCAGGAGGTGTAAGGGTGTAGCCTCCTACATGGGGGGGTGTAGGATGCCTTGCCCCTCCCTGCAAAATAGTAAAATTGATGTAGTGTTGGCTCTATAGAGTGTCATGGTACATGACGGTGTATAGCTTGGGTGACTGATGTCACTTTCTCCTATGTTGAATATATCGAACTACGGGAGTCAATGTATTAAGTTTCAAGTTCTGTGCTTGTTAGCTGTTGCAATTTTCAAGATATTGGCTCAGTGCTGAGGCCGATTGCTGGATGCAGTTTCATGGTTTCAATAATAAACCTATATATATATATATATATATATATATATATATATATATATATATATATATATATATATATATATATATATATCTATGTCCTTTTCTTAATTTCGAAATCTTAAAATCCCGAACATCAGAATCCCGACATCCGGATGTTCAAAATTTTGAAATCTCAAAGTTAAGCAATTGAGATCACCCAACAGTGTGGAACGGTAACTTTACTGTTCTCTTCACTGCAGTGCAATCCCAGATTTGGTATGTTTAAGTAGCAGGGGGTGTGGGGGAGTGCAGCACTTAACATATTCTGTCCAGTGTGATTTTATTGGCTTGATTTAATAAGTGGAGTTCTGCATACTAAGATTTGTTTTACTAAACAGCGACATTTATTGGTAGTTGACACCTTCTTATTATTCATGTTACATTATTGTACAGTTATATTTTGAATGCATTGCCCTGTTCTTTAGTCTGATGAAGTTCTGATACAACAAAGGAATGAAAGCTAATCATACAAGCGTGGGGTTTGTTCATTTGTTTTATTATTTTTTTATTATTTTTTAGTAGCAGAAGTTATTTTTTATTAAAAATTAATTCTCTTCTGGTGTTTTTCGGTCTGTGTATCATATATATACATATATATATATATATATATATATATATATATATATATATATATATATATATATATATATACGGTTCCCCTTCACAAGATCGGGTTACTGAAAGCTCGAAATTCATAAGCTCGAGCCCAGAATCTCGAGTTTTCAGTAACTCAAATTTGTGAAGGGAAGAAAATGAAAAAAAAAAAAAAACAGTTCTCTTACATGTTTGCAGGGGGCCGAGTCCCCTTGCACTCTCCTGCTTAAATATATCAGCCCCGTGATCGCACTATAGCAAAGGAATAGAAATCCTCCCATTCTACGCTTCTGCATACAGCGCGGAATGGGAGCTTACCCTCATCCCCGCTGTAGTGAGATCTCGGAGTTGGTATATTTAAGTAGGGGGGTGGGGGGTGCAGGGGGCTTGCCCCCTTGCAAAAACATTGTAAAGACATTCTTGCAATGTCTTTTCCGTACCCTTTAGAATTTTGAAAATTCATGCTAATGCAAAACCTTTTATTGTATCAACTTTCTAGGTTTGTAAGAGCACTACTTGAAAATTGTCCCAATTTTTTTGGCCTTTGTTCCACTTTTATTTATGGCTTTGTCCAGATTTCGTGCTTTAAGAGGTTGATAGGTATGACCCAGAATGCCCAGATACCATGAGCAGAGGAGGTGAATGACAGTTCCCCACCATGCAGAGAGAAAGGCAGATGTTTCACACCATGCCCAGAGACAAATGGATGTTGCATACTATGAAGGGAGAAGGACACGTGTTCCATGTCATAACCAGAGAAGGATGAATGCTCCACATCATGACCAGAGAATGACAGGTGTTCCACAGCATAACCACAATGATGGTTGTTCTGCACTCTGAGGAGGGAAAGATGGCTGGGGTGCATCATATCAGAGAAGCATGGCTGTTCTGCACCATGTCCAAAGAAGAAAAGCTACCCCACACCAAGACCACATAGGGATAAATATCCCATTATATGGCCTAAGACAGATAGGGGTCTCAGTCCAAAAACTGAGATGAACACCATCCCATATTAGCCCACCTGAAAAGATAATAAGCTCAAACCAGAGTCCCAACAGATACCAAACTTGGGGTCCAGCCAAGACAGACCAAAAACCCAGCGGCACTTTGTACTTTCAGCCACTCCCAATGTGGGAAAATATCACAGTCTTCTGCAGATAATTCCACTAGAGAACCCACCCTAATTATGGCACGTAGTCCTAAGAAACTGTAAAGACTCTATTCTGAGGTCCATAGAGACAGCAATAAACTGCAGAGTTACTAGCATAGTGATGTAGAAACCGCTAAGAGGGACTGCATTTGTTAAGAAGAAAGTGTATACTCTAGCTTTCCAGCTAAGAAAAAGTATAAATATCACCCTAAATTACTGCTGCCAGTGTGTTGCACTGACATTTTTCTTCTTAAAAACATAGAAGTAGCCCATCCTGACAAATACATAGCCCCACTGAAGCTGATCCTGGAGCCTGTCACCAAGCTGAAACATGTATATATACATATACATATATATATATATATATATATATATATATATATATATATATATATACACACACACACACACACACACACACACACACCTTTCTTCATGTCTCATCTTGGCACTAAAGGTAAGTGTGGAAAAAGTTTTAAGTTTATGGTACCCTTCCAGACATCCTAATTCATTAGCAGACTATTTTACTTAATGAGAGTCAAATAAACATAAACTGTTGGCCCTACATGTTGGGAGAGCCAAGTGTCCCCACCCTCATGTGGGGAATTTTTCTTCTTTGCCTGCTTGCTTACCATAATATCATCAAGAAGGTACAACTTCAGGAGAAGATAATAGGATTTGAGTACATGATCTGCTGATGAATCAGGACCTGCAGAGCCGATAGAAAATGTATAATGGTATATGTTATGCGTCTAAAGCACGTATTCATTCTGCGTGGCATGCGTGTTCCTGTAAGCACACACTTGTAATCAAACAGCAAGAAAACAGGACATGCTCAACAAGCTCTAAGTACTGCGTATTTATTTTATCTGAATGTGCAATATGCTATACTTACAAATACACAACAGCTAGTGAGCTTTGTGTTTTAGTATCAAAAGTTATGCTTTTGCATTCTGTCTTTAACCTTTAATTTTGATCCTAACAAATAAAACATGAGGCAGTCACATTTTAAGGAAAAACAACAGCAACGTGCTCGTATGCATACAATCTTTATGTCAGAATCCCTGCCTTTTCAATGCTTTGACATTCATTTTCTTAGTTGGTCCTGTTAGGGTATGACTGCAGATGTTGCATGTATTGTCGTTAATACCTAAATCTGAAGGCATTGATCTTTCCAGTTTGTTTGCTTTCCTCTCAAGACCTTGCCCAAATTGCTCCCCTACCTTCAGCTAATTGAGCCACCTGTTCTAGGCAGCTGAAATGGACCCAGATATTCCCAGGCTAGGAGAGAGCTTTATGGCCCATTCACTCCCTCAAAAAAATTCCTGTCAGCCCTGTTTCACAGGGACAGTCAAATGGTAAGAGACTGCTATCTTTCTGGTTCTCAGTGGTAGCCTATTCTCTGTTCTTGGGAGCACCTCCCCCCAGTGACTCTTCCAAGCCAGTAATCATTGTTTCCAGAGGGGAAGCATGAATCCAAACACCAGTTTCCTCTAAGCTATAGAGTACAAATGTACTATGGTAGTGTGGGTTCAGCTGCTCAAAACTCCACAAAGTGCACACCTTGTACTCCTGGTAGGTATCTTCCCAAGGATGCGTAATGAGGTATGGAGAATTCTGCATGCAAACAGCTACATCAATGGAGAGGAAATAGATCAGTATGGGGTATTTGGTGACATTTCTATGCCTGCATCAGATATATGCCCTTGCACCACACATTCAACCATATGCCAGAAGGGGAATGGGACAGGATGATCCTATCCCAAACCTTTGTAAGTTTTTCTAAGTGTCTGACTTTGAAAGTTAGAAAAAAAACAGGACCCACAGTCACTAGTGAAGCCATACGTAACCCTCTGAGAGTATTCATCTTCTCCTACATACGTGTATACATCCATGCATTCATATCTACATGTTTACATAAATACCTATACAGTGTTTTCATATGAATTATTGCTTCCCTCCTGTTTTCTTGCCTTCCCTTTCTGAGCACCTACCCCATTGATGCAGTTTACATGTTAGCTAAGGCTACCTTTTTATTTTATTGTTTATCATACCTGTCAACTGTACAGATTTTCGCAGAATGTCCAGATTTTTGCCTTGTATTTTTGGTCCATTTTTCATAAAAACTCTGGTTTACTAGCAAATCATTGAAGATTTAAGTCAGAAAATAATGACATACATTTCAGATTCAGACTTCATATCCTTCAGAAATGCATGCAAATGCATACCCTGCTATTCTAGCAACTTTCCAAGTTTATAAGAGCAATTTTAAAAATCTGTCCCTATTTTTCGATCTTTGTCTCCCAATTATTTTGGGATTTGTCCAGATTTCTTGTGCTAAAAGCTGAGTTCAATCCACCATGATTTGCCAGAAAACCACACACTGTAAGAGGAATGGCCCAAAAATATGAGCTAAAAATCTAGACATTTTGTAAAAATCTAGACAACTGAGCGGTATGATCATTTTTGGTCCTACAGCAGCTGCTTCAGTGCCCAGGCTCACCAATCAATCCCAGATTAGCCAGAGCATAGTTAGGGCTCCATCCATCCCTCTGTGTCACACAGGTGGCTAGTGAATTATGACTCCTTGTACACCAAGGCTTGCTTACAGTGGCACCGTGCTGGTCAGCCTCTGCCATCATGGATACTCTATTGTGTTTCCAGTCTTGCTCTTCATAATTTCTAACATCTAGAAAATATTAGATTGCAAGTCTTTTTTACTCCTTGTATATACTTTTATTTCAAGGTAACAGTTTATATTTCACATTTCATTCTGTGACCTGCATTGGTTAGTTTCATTTCCCATTAGTGGTACATTTAAAACTGAGTTGTCCAGTCTTTATGTGGGACTGAATTTTTCAAAATGCAAGGAGATGCTTGAAGTGCTGTTTGGCCTCTGCTAATATGATTTAGAATGCATATTCAAAAAGATCCAGGGCTTGAAATGTCTTTTGCAGGTTTGGAAAGAAGTAACTTATTGAGAGGATATGTTAGCTCATTTGCATACATTTTGCAATTTAAAAGGCTCTGATGTGAACATGATGTATGATAGATATAATGATAACTTATTGAAGACAGTGGTTACTTACATGGATAAATGGGAGTCATCCTTCTAGTGGGACCGCACCACCAGAGTAGCTGAACTCTTCTGATGCAACTCACCCCTACAACTTTGTCTTACAGGGACTGCCATGGGCCATCCTCTCTTTATCATTGATGTAAACATGTAGGGAAAGTGATGTCTTGGATTCCTGCTTAAGTTCCCACAAACTCCCAAAGTGGTTCCAGAGATTTCCCATGTCTCATTTACAGTCAAGTTTTCATTCTGTTTATAACCACATGGTCAGTATGTCAGCTGATATGCTCTGGTTCCTCTGGCCCCATCCTGCGGTTCGGTCTTTACCCCATCCTTTGCATGACTAATGTCAGAATTATTCTATATTACCAAATGAAGTGGCCATATCCTGACCATTAATTATGGAGCACCTTCTGACTGCAGAAAACACCACCTGCTTGAGGCCATGGTTCAAGCTCCAAGAAGTGAAAGAGATTTCCTTCCCATGAATCACTGATGAGTAATGCTGGGTTACTGGAAGCTTCCATGATGGCATCAGCAATGTCTGTGGGAGCCTTCTTTGAGCCTCATTTATCCCCTAAGGTCAATTTCAGAGTGGCATTCAGCTGGTTTGTGTGTGTTTCCCCTCTTACTTCTGATATCAACACAGCTGCAGTTTCTGGTATCCACCACAGAAAGGTTGAATAATGTAAGATACTCATTCACCTCATCCACCCCTCCAACCCCCACCCCGTATCCCCAAACACAGCAGGAGAACAGCTGGTTCCAAGCTAATCCTAAGGTTTGCAGTAAGATCCAGCTTTCATCCCTCAGTATGGCTGGCTTGACGTTACTACAAGGTCCATCCCCAGCCCCTTCCCCCACTGAATCACAGTCCTACCAATCTCCCACTCTCCTTCCTCTTCATTACAGTCCTGCCAGTGTCCCACTCTCCTTTGTCTTCATCACCACCCTGCCAGTCTCTCACTCTCCTTCCTCCTCTTCCAACCAGCTTTCAGTCCCAACCTTTTCCTTTTCTGTTTTCATACTGCAGAACATACATTTGAACCACATGTCTTTTTCTTGTTTTAACTGGCCAGGTATAGTTACCTAGGTATTCATGAATTCATTACACAGATGAGTCCACTGTACTCTGTCCCCCATTAATAATAAATAGTGTAATTAGTGTTATAGAACAGCTGATAAACTCCAGCCACGGTTAGAAAAATAGTCCTTTTATGCACAATAAAACTAACTGCATGTAATTTACTACCAAAACTATAAAATGAAAGAAAATGATTCTGATAAAACATAGCAAAAGATGACAAATGGTTAAAATGACAAAATGCATCACTCAGGACCAGTACTTGATCAAAAACACAATAAAATGCCCCTAATGCATACAACATAAAATGAACAAGTCATTGGTTAGACGCTATGCAAACAATAACACATTTTATTTGAACTGCTGTGAAAACTAGGATAGCCAGAGCAGCACCTCTACTAAGGCTGCTACTCAGAGCTATTCTGTTTACAAACCTTATAGGAACTTGTGTCTTCTGCGTGGAGACATGCGTGCATGGGCGTACCTTCGTTGAAGGTTGTGCGTCAGGGCTGGTAACTCGGCACGTAAAAATCAACTACCAATCATTAGCGGACTGGAGTTCCGCTGTGGCGACCCCTAACCGGGAAAAGCCGAAAGACACAACAACAACAGAAACTTGCATATCACTGAATAACAGTTTACTTCTGGATAAAAATTTAGACTACTGTTGTATTGCAGTAAAACAATGGGGCTGGCCTCAGTTAGAAGCAAAATCAAACTGTTCCTATGCAGTTTGCATGGAAATATTGCACAGTGTAATATTCATTTATTTATTCATTCATTCATTCATTTATTTATTTATTTACCTACTTACTTGCATTTGTTGACTAACTAGACAGAGTCCATATTCAGCACATGGCCAGAGAGAAAAGCACCATGAATTAAGATTTATACATCGGTTACATATACATGCTTAGGATTGCATATAAATAGATTTTAGTAGTGAAAATTAATGCAATAAATTGTTAATGAGATGCTTCCTATGATCTAGGGATCAATTTCTCAATCTCCCTATGCCTACTCTGTGTAACTATGTAAGTCATTTCACCAAACAGTGTTCCCAGGCCAGATATGAATATCGGTTCATGTAGACCAGTTTTCTTCCCTGGTTAACAAATAAAATAAATAAATATATGTATTTACATACATATTAAACATTAACGTACAATCACCTTTCTAATCATAACCAACTTGTTATGTGTTGGAGACATTGATGTCAAAACTATTCACCTTGGCAGATAAGAGAAGTGAAGCTTGAAAATTAAATCTTGGCACCCATGTCAAAAACACATAAGTAGTTATGACCGGAGAAAACCAGTCATAATTCTTTGTTGTACATGGAGCTTCAGCTGTTCCAGTAGACAACCAGTTACAGAGAAAAATGTGTAGGAGTGTAAACATGTGTTTTACATCCCTGAAAGGTATGAAATACTTAGTGCTGGTGCATGACCGGAAGCTAAGTGTGCATCTGATAGATTAATAGGTTACAAACTGTTAAACACTTAAGCCTGTTTTTTATATGAGCAAACTGAAATGTTTAAAAGCTTTTAAAGCTGTTTCCATTCGCCAGTCTTGTTCCATTGCAGATACTTATATGCTTTGTTACAAGACTAAAGCATAACAGCTCTGAAAGGTGAGTAACAACGTTTGTTATATATCTCTCTGACATCAGATAGGTGTATAATAAGGTTGTCTTTTTCATTGTCTTGGAGTATAATCAGTATTCTCTTGTGTGCATTCAATATACCCACCTATAACTGCATATCTAAGTATGACCAGCATCACAAATTCAGATCTTCTGAAGTTTTCAAACAGATGAATGGAATATTTGAATATAATCTTCTATCAGTATGGAATTATTTCCCCTTTCATTTCATGCAATAACTAGTATCGGATGAAGAAAAATCAAAGTTGAAGTAGTTCTTGATGAAAATCCATAACGATGGAGTGACAAAATTCCTTGTACAATTCCACTTAAAATGTACGCAGTTAAGTTCTCTTAGTAATGTTGTATGGACACTTCTCTCAGCCATCTCTTTACTGCTTCATCTACTATTTGTCCCTCCCTTACTCCATCCTACACTGTTATATAAAATGACATACAAGAATTATGTACGTAACTAGTGCTTGATAATATATTTATAATCTGTGATCAGGATTCAGAAAAAACTCTTATTCTGCATTGTAAGGGCCAACTATTAAAGATAAAGTAGTGTTATCAGAACAGTGCTGTCATAGGTCATGTGCCCTCATTATCCAGTACTGCTCCCCGCCCCTTTTCAACCCAATGGGAACAAATGTACACTTATCCTTATATCTTACATAAGGAATGAGTCTCAGGCACCACCCCAATAGAGCATGGGATGCAGTGGGTGGGGCATTGTAAGCCAGTTAGGGAATCTTTGTATTTTATGATGGCAGATGCAGCATTTAAAAAAATATTTACTGGACTCCAGCTTTTTGATTCCATTATTGTTTTTAATTTACTGTGTACATTTAGTGTAAAAGCAATAACAATTAAACATCATGGTTATTTGTTTTATTTTATTTGCTGATTTGGAAGCCTGGGACTGGCATACTATGTGGAGACAAAAAGAGATGAGATTCTCATCAAGAAGCCCTGCCAGACTGACTGGCTATGGATGACTTCATAGTAGGGTAAGCAACCAAGCAGCCCAGACAAAACTTCAAACTCTTAGCATAAGAGTCAAGGACAGACAAAGGCAAGGAAAATAATGAGGGGGTTTAAAATCAGGGCAAAGGTTTAATATTGCTATTTATATTTAGTAAGAGTTTTTCATGTTTGCATTGGCAAGATCAAGGACAAAGTGAAAAAAAAATGAATTGGGATGAGGCAATATTGCTGCATGTACATGATATATTTTAGAAGGTTGCTAAACTTATAGGTTTTGCATTTGAGTGCACTTTCTGCACACTAATGCAAACCTATAATTCTAGCAACTGTCTGAAGTCTGATATTCAAATGTCTGTCATTATTTACTTGCTTGCTGTTGCTTTAATCTTCAACACAAGCAAAAAGAACCCCATGAGGGATGATAGGGTGGTGTGATGACTGACTGACTCTCTGCCAGAAAACCATACATTTTTTGAGTAACAAACCAAAACTATGAGATAAAATTAGAGGCATTATTTACCGGTTTACTGTTGCTACTCCACCTTCAACCTTTTTTTTTTGTCGGTCCCCAACTTGGAGTTAGTGATGGGAGGTAACAAAATGAGGTCCTCACCTTGGGTGTTAAATGGCCTAGCTACACCTCTGCTACTAACTTTATATTATCTGTAAAAGTGAAATGGGTGGATAAGACAAACAGAAAGGGACAAAAAGCAAGCAGAGGAACACAAAGAAGGACAAGGGGAAAGGAAGAGTGTTTATGTGTTGAGAAAACAAGGAGACAGATAGCTAGCTAGCTAGCTAGATAGATAGATAGATAGATAGATAGACATATAGATAGATAGATAGATAGATAGATAGATAGATAGATAGATAGATAGATAGATAGATAGATAGATAGATAGATAGATAGATAGATAGATAGATAGATAGATAGATAGATAGACAGACAGATAGATAGATAGATAGATAGATAGATAGATAGATAGATAGATAGATAGATAGATAGATAGACAGATAGATAGATAGATAGATAGATAGATAGATGGATAGATAGATAGATAGATAGATAGATAGATAGATAGATAGATAGATAGATAGATAGACAGACAGACAGATAGACAGATAGATAGATAGATAGATAGATAGATAGATAGATAGATAGATAGATAGATAGATAGATAGATAGATAGATAGATAGATAGATAGATAGGTAGATAGGTAGATAGATAGACAGACAGACAGATAGACAGATAGATAGATAGATAGATAGATAGATAGATAGATAGATAGATAGATAGATAGATAGATAGATAGATAGATAGATAGATAGATAGATAGATAGATAGATAGGTAGATAGATAGACAGACAGACAGATAGACAGACAGATAGATAGATAGATAGATAGATAGATAGATAGATAGATAGATAGATAGATAGATAGATAGATAGATAGACAGATAGATAGATAGACAGACAGATAGATAGATAGATAGATAGATAGATAGATAGATAGATAGATAGATAGATAGATAGATAGATATCATGGGAAGGTGCCCATTTTATTGTATTTTCAAGAAGAGTAGATGGGGAGAATGACATGAGGAGAGTGCGGACAGGAATAAGGGTAGAGGGATGGTATCAGGGGCAAAAAAGCCAACACAAAAGTTGGACATAAACCAATGGGGAGGTGCTAACACAAATCATTAGGGGAAGACAAAGGAGAGACTCAGAAAAGACTCAGATAGACAGAGGATGGACAGCTGATGATGGGGTGGATTGGACTACAAATTGTGGACACAAATGAAACTCAAGGAAAATGAACCCCATGAGGGAGGATAGGGTGATGTGATGACTGACTGACTCACTTAGCAGTATAGCATCCTGAAGTCAGTCATTTCCTAGGTGCTACTACCCCCACCCTCATTTTTAGCCCACATTAGTTAGCTGAAACCATGGATCTGAACTTCTCATCTGTCTCTCTACAGCCATCTTGTTCAAATGGTCATTCTGCAGCAATGTAGTGATTGTCTTATGTTTACTGAAAACCACTTACTAATTAAACTGACACAATGTATGTGTGTGTGTCTGTGAGGAGATGGTAGACAATCCTAACTGTTTTGCAAGTCGTGGCCTGTATCTATTCCCCCAAGACTTTTAACTTCAGTCTTCAAAAGCTTCCAACATAAAAAAGGAGAATCCAGATAAGATAAAGTTATTACTGTTCAATGCTGGTAGTAGAAGCCTAAGGACAAAAAAGTCAGCTCCCTACAGGCACTACTTACCCTGAAAAACATTGATATATGTTAAGCGTTGTCATGGAAACTGGGTTCAACACCAATGAGAGCATCCCATCAGTGTAGTGTTTAAGACCAATGAGAGCACCCATCATTGTAGGGTTTAAGACAGATCACAGCACTTCATCAATGCAGGGTTTAAGACCAATGAGAGTACCCATAAGTGCAGGGTTTAAAACCAATGAAAGCACCCCATCAGTGCAGGGTTTAAGACCAATGAGAGCCTTCCATCTGTGCAGACTTTAAGTCCAATGAGAGTCCTCTATCAGTGCAAGGTTTTAAACCAATGAGACACCCTGTCAGTGCAGAGTTTAAATCCAATGAGAGCACTCCATCAGTGCAGGGTTTAAGACCAATGAGAGCACTTCACAACTGCAGGTTTAAGACCAATGAGAGCTTTCCATCAGTGCAGGGTTTAAGGACAACAAGAGCACCCCATCAGTGCAGGGTTTAAGACCAATGAGAGCCTTCCATCTGTGCAGACTTTAAGTCCAATGAGAGTCCTCTATTAGTGCAAGGTTTTAAACCAATGAGACACCCTGTCAGTGCAGGGTTTAAATCCAATGAGAGCACTCCATCAGTGCAGGGTTTAAGACCAATGAGAGTACTTCACAACTGCAGGTTTAAGACCAATGAGAGCTTTCCATCAGTGCAAGGTTTAAGGACAACAAGAGCACCCCATCAATGCAGGGTTTCAGTGCCTTCTACATGTTCAGCCCCACTGATTTTGATTAAGGCACTAAAGATGGCAGTGTATCCATAGTCTAAAATAATGTCCTCCTGACTTGTTAAACAATAGAATGACCTCAAACCTTTTCATATCCAACTTACTATTTACAAATCTTCTTATCACAATACAGCTAACTATTGGACCCCCTCTAGGTCCCCCTTAACCCATACCTCCTATCTAACTACTATGGGGTCTCCATGCATTAAACATTCTCCTACGAGACTTTAACTACACTTCCATCTGGTAGGAGAGTTAGACATCCTCAAACATGTATGTCCAGACATTTCTGGATTTTATCAATACATATTTTCTGTACCAATTAGTCCACACCCCAACAGGGGTGATAAAATTCTGGACTTGGCCCTTACCAATAAGGGTCAGCTTTGTTCACCATCAGTTGTCCCTTTTTCCCTAGTCAAACTGAATCGACAATCTTTCACATAAGAATGAAGCAGGAAGCATCTTCTAATGCTACAGTAGTCAGAGATTATGCTAAGGCTACCCCATTCACAATGAGTGATGACCAGGTCAAATTCAAAATCCCCCTCAAACCTAATGGCCCCACTGAGTATGCAGAAACCTTTGATGCACAATTATATACACATATAAATAGCTGCATATATGCATCTGTCCCCTTATAAAATAAATGCAATGCCCAATAAACACATATGGGTAAAACCAGATTCCATAATAAAATAAAAAAATCATTGCATGCAAAAATAAATTTAAGTTTAAATATGCTGGAGAACTCAGAAACAGCCTAGCACTGTGCAGAACTAATATTTAATGACATGATATACTTGGACCCAGAGGACATAGCCAATCTACTAGTGGACAAAATTAACTCTAACTTCAACCCCCTTTAAACCGTATTTATTGCCAGATCACATACCTACATCTACATCTCCCCATATTTCTGAGGAACAATGCCTCAAGGCACTATCCAAGGGCAAGAACACTACTTCCATGGGGCTAGCTAACATACAGTACACCCTACTGGTCAGCCTGAAACAGAAACAGAGGCTATTTAATATCAGCTGACTCCGGTAATTATACTCCCATACATCTGACCAGCTTCATCTGTAAGGCAATGGAAAGAATCATTATGTAATTAATAAATAATGACATAGGCAATCTACAAACTCTCAACCCAAGCCTGTTTGTGTCAATTAGGGGTTCATCAAAGGCAGAGCATGCGGACTTCACCTAGCTGACTTCTTTGAGATATTGGCAAATCAGTATATATCCCATATTTAGACCTCACCAAGGCTATCAACACCACCCCACACACAGATATCATGGATAAACTCTCCCATCTAAATGTAAATCCCTGTGCAACTTACTGGATAGCAAATTGGCTCACAAATAGAAAGTGCATCTACCTCCTCCAAAACCCCTGTCACTAACGGTGTACCCTGGGGTTCCATCAGTGGGGCACTCATCTTCAGCATTAACTTCTGAGAGGGTAAAGCAAATGTTAAAGGTTCATGACTGACCAAGTTTGGTACAGACAAGAAACGAGAAGAGAAGAAAAGAGAAGAGAAGAGAAGAGAAGAGAGGGGAGGGGAGAGGACAGGAGGGGAGAGAAGAGAAGAGAGGAGAAGAGAGGGGAGAGTGGAGGGGAGAGGACAGGAGGGGAGAGAAGAGAAGAGAGGGGAGAGGGGAGGGGAGAGGACAAAGAGAAGAGAGGGGAGAGGGGAGGAGAGAAGAGAAGAAAAGAGAAGAGAAGAGAGGAGAGGGGAGAGGGGAGGGGTGAGGACAGGAGAGGAGAGAAGAGAAGACAAGAGAAGAGAAGAGAGGAGAAGAGAGGGGAGAGGGGAGGGGAGAGGACAAGACAGGGGAGAGGGGAGTGGTGAGGACAGGAGAGAAGAGAAGAGAAGAGAAGAGAAGAGAAGAGAAGAGAAGAGAAGAGAAGAGAAGAGAAGAGAGGGGAGAGGGGAGGGGAGAGGACAAGAGGGGAGAGAAGAGAAGAGAGGAGAAGAGAGAAGAGAAGAGAAGAGAGGAGAGGAGGAGAGAGAGAAGAGAAGAGAAGAGAGAGAGAGGGAGAGGACAAGAAGAGAAGAGAAGAGAGGAGGAGAGGGAGAGTGGAGGAGAGGAGAGAAGAGAAGAGAAGAGAAGAGAGGAGAAGAGAAGAGAAGAGAAGAGAGAAGAGAAGAGAGGGAGAGGGAGGGGTGAGGACAGGAGAGAGAGACGAGAAGACAAGAGAAGAGAAGAGAAGAGAAGAGAAGAGAAGAGAAGAGAGGAGAAGAGAGGAGACGAGAAGAGAAGAGAAGAGAAGAGAAGAGGGAGAGGGAGGGAGAGGACAGGAGGAGAGAAGAGAAGAGAAGAGAGGAGAGGAGAGGAGAAGAGAGGAGAAGAGAAGAGAGGAGAGGAGAGGAGAGGAGAAGAGAGGAGAAGAGAAGAGAGGAGAGGAGAGGAGAGGAGAAGAGAGGAGAAGAGAATAGAGGAGCATGTTGGAGAGAAAAAACACATATGTGGTAGTCCCCTAAATAGAGAAAATGTAATAAAGGATCTGGGGACCCAAGTAGATAGCAATCTCTCCTTTGATAATCATATTGCAAGGTGGTTAGAAAATCCTTTGATGTGGCCCACCTAATCACAAAAGGGTTCACATCTAGAACAAAAGAGGTTATTGTGCCCCTCTACTCATCACTTATCAGACCCATCATAGAGTACAATGCCACATTTGGAATGTACAAGACACCTGAAACAGCTGAAAAGACCACAGAAGTACCTCACCAAGAAGATCATTGGCCTCAAACATATGCCCTATGCAGCTCGACTGAATAAACTCCAGCTGTACTCAGTTGCATAACACTTACTCAGAGGTGATCTCTGCCTGACATACAAGGCCATGTCCAACCCAGAACTGATGGACATGCTCCACCTAAAAAAAAACATCCCCGAGAGCCACACACTCTAAGGATCTAAATCTTACTATAATGATAAATAGGACATGCTGGAGGGATAGATTCCTGTCCCAGAGACTCCCCATGCTTTGGAACAGGATTCCAATCTACATTAGGCAGAGACCCTCACTAACACTCTTCGAGAGAAACCTTGATGAGTGATTGGGAAACAGAAAATTTACCTCGGGGATCACTGCAGTGGCTCTGCTGGACAGAAGCACAGGGAACTAATGGCTCTGATGGACCGAGGCACAGAGAACTAATCTAAGGGGGCAGTGAAAACCAGCACATTCTGACTAGGTTTATAAATGCCCTCGGGCAGATAGCCTAGTACTTACCTATGAACCTATGAACCTACTACTAAATCTACTAAAGCAGTTATGAGCTTAGGTTAGCATCTGAAGTGAAGGACAAATTCTTCTTTAGCTACATTAGTAAAGTAGGAAATAACACCCAATATTGCTCTAAACTTATTCAGAATGGCAACCCCTCTTCTGACACGATAGATATTGCTAACATACTAGCATGCAAATTCAGTGCAAGTTTTACTGTAGGGATGACCATCAAAATTCCACATATCCCTGAATAACTCCCCACACACACACACACACACACACACACACACACACACACACACACACACACACACACACACATACCCATCATCACTAAAGAACATGCATCGAGAACCTTTTTCAAAACAAAAACATTTCTTCCATGAGACCTGGCAATATATCTGTCTGTTTAATAAACAGTACCAAACAAGATCTGGCAGAGTAACTTCTTAAACTATTTACCCTACTACTAACCCTGGTAATTAACTGAGGATTGATACAAAGTAACAGAGATGCCATTCCACAAGTGTAGCCATACTACTACCCTGGTAATTAACTGAGGTTTGATACAAAGTAACAGAGATGCCATTCCACAAGGGTAGCCCTACTACTAACCCTGGTAATTAACTGAGGTTTGATACAAAGTAATGGATGCTATTCCACAAGGGTAGCCTTACTACTAACCCTGGTAATTAACTGAGGATTGATACAAAGTAACAGAGATGCCATTCCACAAGTGTAGCCATACTACTACCCTGGTAATTAACTGAGGGTTGATACAAAGTAACAGGGATGCCATTCCACAAGGGTAGCCTTACTACTAACCCTGGTAATTAACTGAGGTTTGATACAAAGTAACGGATGCTATTCCACAAGGGTAGCCTTACTACTAACCCTGGTAATTAACTGAGGGTTGATACAAAGTAACAGTGATGCCATTCCACAAGGGTAGCCTTACTACTAACCCTGGTAATTAACTGAGGTTTGATACAAAGTAACAGGGATGCCATTCCACAAGGGTATCCCTACTACTAACCCTGGTAATTAACTGAGGTTTGATACAAAGTAACAGGGATGCCATTCCACAAGGGTAGCTGTACTACTAACCCTGGTAATTAACTGAGGTTTGATACAAAGAAACAGTGATGCCATTCCACAAGGGTAGCCCTACTACTAATCCTAGTAATTGCCTGAGGATTGATACAAAGTAACAGTGATGCCATTCCACAAAGGAAGCCCTTCTACTAACTGTAGTAATTGTAGGCCCATTAGCTTGAAGAGTCTAATCTGCATATCCTATAACAGGCCTTATGAACTATGACATCAAAAATCTCATCAGACTAGTCCTGCAGCAGTTTGGCTTTGTCAAGAGTAGATCCTATCTAATAAATCTGTTCATCTTCTTCAAGAGTATGAAATAGGCTGCCAACAATGGTCATATTGTCCACTTAGCATAGCTTGACATGGCCAAGGCATTTGACACCATCCCCCATGCAGGAGTAGTTAGTGAGCTTAATGCTTTAAAACAGATCCCTGATTGATAAAATGAACAGCAAATTGGCTAAAAGAGAGAACCCACACAGTGCAGGTAGGAGGGGCCTTACTGGAGCATAAATGGATGACCAGTAGTATCCCAGTGCTGAGACCTCTTCTGTTCAGCATCTACTTTTCTGATCTCTAGACATTGAACCAAGATCTCTGACTAACAAATTCTGTACATAATTACAAGCTGGGGGTCTTTGTCCCAGTTTGATGCCCCAACCCCTTCAGCAAGAACTTACACCTCTAAATACCTGATGCACCAAAAATGGGCTAAAATTAAACGTAAAAGAGTGCAATAGTGTCAATCCCTCCCCATAGCATACATCATAGACAATACTCCACTTCAAAATGAAAATGGTGTCCAGGGCCTTGGGTCACAGATGAATAACTCCCTCTCATTTGATCATAATGTGCCAACAGTAGTCAGGAAATCCTTCTAATTATGGCAACTGATAGCTAAGGGAATACCACCCAGGTCTAAAGAAGTCAGCATTCCATTATATTCGACATTGATTAGGCTAATTACTGAGTACTATGTCCCTTTTTGGGATGTACCTCATGATACATATCAAGCAACCTGAAAGACCTAAGAGGTTCTAGCTAAGAAGATCACTGGAGTAAAACCCCTAAGCTAGCAAAAGATACTGGACGTAGTGCAGACCCCTGAGGGGATCTCTATGACTCACGTCCCATGTTATCATGGACCCAGTGGACCTACATATCTAGTTATCTTCACAAATCAAATGCCTCTGCAAATACTAGAACCAGTAACCTAACTGCATTTGCAGATAAATAAAACCTGATGGCTAGATAAATTTATTACACAATGCATCCCTCATCTCTGTAATACACTCCCCCTGCAAATTGAACAGAGTGGCTGACTATCCTCCTTCTAACAGGACCGGAATGTTTGCTTGAGTGCTCACAAACTCACCCTAGACTTAATTGGCCCTGCCCTCATCAAGAGAGAGAGATGGTCCAGCTCTGGGTATGGTCTTGAATTTGCTATGATCCTTTGATCACTTGGATCACATTTACATCCATTTATAAAGAGGCTCCTAATGTTAGACAAAATACAGGTTGTTAAGCTTGGTGGGCAGTACAAACAATTATTACCACAAATATCCTATTAAAACTGTATTGTATTCCAAGAAAATTTACTCAATAGCCATTGAAGCACTATTTCAAAGCAACAGTTTTTTTTTTATTTATTAAATTAGTATAGACCACTGATCTGTCTGGATTTTTTTTCAGGCTAGCCCCCTGTTACATATAAAAAAACATCAGTAACAGTTTAACAACAATAATATGTGTAGCATATAATATTGTATGAGAATATCCACTGGAATGAGAGAAATGCCCCTTAAGTAACGGCGGCACAGTGGTGCAGTGGTTAACATTGTCACCGCCCAGCAAGAGGTTCTCCGGTTCGATTCTCGGCTGGGGTGCCTTCTCTGTGGAGTTTGCATATTTGCCCTGTGTTCGTGTGGGTTTCCTCCCACATTCCAAAGACATGCATATGGAGCATTTCTCCCTGGGCCTCCACTGAAAACAGGCTCTGTGGAACCTAGTCGGACTATCCCGGTCAACAAATAATAAAAAAATAAATAAGTAACACCTTGCTATTATTAATTTGGTAAGCCTATTAAGGAAGAGTGTTTGTTGCCAGGCCTAATCTCTAAGAACAGTGCCTCTGTTCGAGTTACATTCTTATAAAAGCAGAGACAGGAGAATCAAACTCAGCACTACAGACTGAAGTAGGCATAACCTTCTCTACTATACTATTTGGTTCACTAGTTTAGGAACCGACTACAGTAATCACTGTACCAGCAAGGTTAATGGTACTGAGCATGTAAGGGGAAGGGTGTACCAAAGCCATAAATATCTGTCTCAGTTCAGAAAAAAATACCGCCACATTAAACCTTGTAACAAACAATACTTTGAGACAGGAAAAGAACAGTATATTTTAAGTTTAAGATGGCCATGACATGCACTATTGTGAGGAGGAAGTCATTCAAGGTTTGATTAGTAGGACGGCGAAGCTTGACTGAGGGCAATTCTATTAGACATTAAACTACTTTGAGTCTAAATATAGTAACTATATTTCCCAAAGCATCTAACTGTTTTAACAGGCCCAGTATTGTTGCACGTTAGATATAATTTCTTTCGGTATCTTACATTCCCTCTACTTCTCTTGCCCAATCCCTAATATCCAGAGTATCCTGGAGAATATACTTTGTGGTTCTTATTCTCTGAACAGTGGTGACAGTCACACAACTCCGTTATTTTTTATTTATTTATTTTTTTACAACTAGGCAGCAGAAAACAGCTCTCTTTAAAAAAAGACTGGCATACCACAGTAGTGAGTAAAGTACACACTTATCACAGTCACTGAAGACAAAAATGAATATGCGTACAATTATTTTTCATAACCAATATATAATTATAGTTTTCTGATGCATTAATAAATAAAAGACTTACCAGCTACTGCCAGGGTAAGAAACAGAAGTAATATACAGAGCAGAGCCATCCGTGACCAGGGCAAGTCAATATTTTGTGTCTTTTAAGGCTATAGCCTACACTGAATTAACACAATCCTCACAACTCATGCATGCACATGAAAATGTGGCCGTGTTCAGACATGAGATGGTATGTAATAAAACTGATACAGGCAATCGTGATAAAAGTGATACAGGCCAGCCCCCATGGGGGTTGTGCCTTGTTGTTGCTCTCCAGTGTTTGCTGTTGTACTGCCTGCCCTTTCTCTGGACCTTAGCTTTTCTACGGCTATCTTCCGTGAACACAATACTGTAATATCCTCTTCTACTGCTATCTTCCTTGAACACAATACTGTAATATCCTGGAATTTGAACTCAAGTACTAGAAAATATTGGGAATTATGCACTGTATGCCAAAACACTCAGTCATCATATTTCTTCTATATTTACTACTTCAAAGTGACAGTTTGTTGTACTTGGTGTTCTGTCATCTGAATCTGTTCCAGACTTTTGCTTCTAAATTCGCACACAAAAACATATGATGAAATCAAGGTAATGGCCAGAAATTACATTTAGCAATTCCAGACATAATTCCTACAATTTCAGCTCATGAAAATGAATTATCATCTGTTTAATAAGAGTAAATGAATGTACCTTTTTTAACTAGGCCAGTTTTTCTTAGTCAGCCTTGAAAAAAGACACAATACATAATAAGCTTATTTTGCAACAAGTGAATAAACTAAATAAATAAGCAGATGTATAATCCCTGAAATATAGAAAAAGCTCTTCCCTGTCGAGTGTCATTATGTGGTTTCTGCTAAAATACAAAATAATAATAATACTAAATAATGTTCTGCCTATCTCCTCTGTGCATCCACATCCAAGCTACAACAGTGACCCTGATGTGACCTGTCGCCAAGAGTCAACCTCCCCCTGTTGGGAGACTACATAGTGCCCTCTCCCTGGAAATAAACAAACCAGTCTTTTTATCAAATCCCTCAGTGAAGGAAATGGTCTTCACCTCTCACCCCCCCCCAAACCAACCCTGTCCGAACAGACCTCTTCTTTCCTTTCTCAATAAGTGGCACCCATCAGTGTGTAACCATAATTTCCTCCAAACTACAGACCATTTAAACCATGTTATACTCCACAGAAGCTGACACTTTTCTTTGGGGTTTCTCAATTCCGCAAAGTCATTTCCTGATATTCTGGCCCCAGGTTTTCATCAGACCACCTACAAGGCCCCATCACAATAAATGTTGTATTGTCATTCTACATTACTGTCCACAAGGGTGACTTTTGCAGTTGTTCTGAGAAATTACTTTTCAAGGAGGAAAGAAATAAGAGAACAGCAACAGTTCATGACACAGACGTTCAAGGAAGATCTCTTCAAAGCTTGGGATAGCATATTTGAAACCAGCCAGACTTACAATAATGCATCTAATCCTGGAAAGTGTAGTCATACCATGAGTAGTTTTCATCAAGGCATGCAATGCACTTGTCCCCTCAGAGAACTTCACCAGTATTAACAATTTCTAATATTATGATTTATACCCCACAACTGTCCAGATTTCCTGAGAATGTCCAGATTTTTGCCTCATATTTTTGATCTGTTCTTCATAAAATTTGTGGTTTTCGGGCAAATGATCAAGGATGTAAGTCACTAGATAATGACAGCCATTTGAGTTTCAGACTTCATATCCTTTAGAAAATGCATGCTAACACAAATCCTGTTATTCAGACAACTTTCTTAAGTTTACAAGAGCAATATTTAAATACTGTCACTGTTTTGGGGCCTTTATGTCCCATTATTTTTGGCTTTGTTCAAATGTTTTGTGCTAAGAGGTTGAGAGGTATGGGGTGGAACATTAATATTTTATAACTGCAGAATGGTGTGCCAGCGTTCAAATACTAAGAATCTTAAAAGGGTTTTTGAAGTTCACTAAAACACAGGAATTTTTTTTTTACATTTTACTATTGCAATTATAGTTGTTTTACTGTTTTTCTGATTTTGTACTGTTTATCTGATCTTCATCTTTCTCTGTTCGGCTTATTTGGAATCGGCCTCTTCGGTCTAGTGTGAAAAACATCTTGGAGGGAGAGTAGCAGTTATTCTATTAGGGGTAGATTAATTGCTGCTGCTCCTAAATAGCTGAATACCTCTGGCTTGAATTTATAGCTGTTTTTCACTGGTTCTCTTGTTTTTCTTGTTTGCTATTTACTGTGTTCATGTGCACCTTGCTGTCTTTCCAACAAGACTGTAGAGAGCTGTTCCTGTATATAAACACTGAGAAGCTTAAAAGTGTTTCTGATCTTCACAAAGACACAGAAACATTATTTTTTGTTGCTGACTACACTTCAACTTATTTTGTTGTTCTGCTGATTTAAACTGCTTTTAGCTGAGTTTGAGTTGTTTCTCTGTTCAGCGTTTTTTGGTATTAACATGGTCTGGTCTAGTGTAGGGGCCATCATGGAGTAAGTAATGGTTATTTTAGTTGGAGTATATTATTTGCTGCTGTTCCAACTTGCGTGATTTTTTTGGGGTTTTTCATTGTTTCTCTTGATTTTATTATCTCTGTTACACACTACACTTCGCATCATATGTGTAGCTGAATAGACGGTACCATGAACAACTCTAATTTTTCCCTGTCATCAGTATTATTTTTACATTTGACTTTCATTCAGCAGGTGCCAGCTACATGTGTGTCCTGGGCCTAAACAAACAGTGCTGAAATACACACAGCCCTCATGGGCTGTGGAAAACTGTATCATTGTGAGCTAAATAATGTGGTACATCAGCTCTTAAATACTAGTATCCAAATATCTCCATCATCAAAGAGTAACTAACCCCTCCCTAAATTGTCTTATTGTAAAAAGCACCTTTGTAGTCCTCTCCAAACAGCACAAATTATATAAACACTACTGTAGACCCTTCAAATAGCCCACCTTGTATAAACACCTCTGGAGAATTTTTTACTTCCTGGTATAGCTTTCCTCACACATCTACAATGGGTATCACGGAGTGGTAGCAGATTCTTCCTCCTTCCCTTGCCAGCCTTCTTGCATTTGATATCCTAAGACAGCATATAAATTGTCTCATGCTCACTGATGGTGAAGTTTTGCTTAACCCTTTAGAAGCCATCCGTGACAGGTGCAAATCCCTAAGCAATCTAGGGGGATCACCCTCACAGTCCACTGTTAGGAGTGAGCAGAGCACTGATGCACCCCTAAACATTATCGTACTACCAATATAAAATTGTCTCCTTGAGCCATTAATACTAGGCATCAGCATGATTCCCTTATTACTGCTTCTCCCAATACCTCCATGTCAGTCCCAACATCAACATGTCACCAACAGCAAATCACTTCCATGTCTGAGGGGCATAATGCAGCTGATGGGAATCCATAGTTACTTTTGACTTTTTGGTTAGGCATACAGACAACACACTCACTAGGCTAGTAAGAACAGGTTATTCCTCAGGATCCAAGGTAGTGGACAACTAGGCTAGTAAGAACAGGTTATTCCTCAGGATCCAAGGTAGTGGACATAATTAGGACCCTAAACACCCTTTCTACAAGCAAATATACCTACAACATAGGTTCATAGGTAGGTACTAGGCTATCAGCCTTAGGGCCCATACAAGCCTAGCCAAAAAATGTACCCTGGCTTCGCCACCCAAGAAAATTATTTTCCTGTGCCCCTGTCGAGCAGAGCCACAGAAGTAATCCCTGAGGTGAATTTCCCATTTCCCATCCAATCATCAAGATTTTTCTTGAAGAGTGCTAATGAGGAGCTCTGTTTGACATAGATAGGTAGTCTGTTCCAGAGTATGGGAAGTCTCTGGGACAGGAATCTATCCCTCCAGCATGTTCTGTTTATTGTGGTGACAAGGTTTAGGTCCCTAGAGCATGTAGCTCGGAGGGATTGGGATTTCTTTAAGTGGAGCATGTCCAACAGCTCTGGGTTTGACATAGCTTTGTATGTTAGGCAGAGATCGCCCCTGAGTAGGCGATATGCGATGGAGTAAAGCTGTAGTTTTTTTAGACGGTCTGCATAGGGCATCTGTTTGAGGCCAGTAATCCTCTTTGTGAGTTATTTCTGTGGTCTTTCCAGTTGTTGTAGATGTCTTGTGAGGTACATACCAAAAGGGGCGTTGTACTCAATAATGGGTCTAATGAGTGATTAGTAGAGGGGAACAATGACCTCTTTTTTTCTGGATGAGAATCCTTTTGTGATGAGATGAGCCACGTAGAAGGATTTCCTGACCACTGTGACGATGTGATTATCAAAGGAGAGACTACTGTCCACCTGTGTCCCAATGTCTCATCACATTTTCGGCATTAAGTAGACTACCAGCTATGTGGTAGTTCATGGGTACAGAGTTTTTACCAAAGGGGATGAGAATACACTTTTTGGCATTGAGCTTCAGGCCATGGCTATGACACCAGGTATCTGTCTCAGTGAGGCCCTTTTGTAGTTTGTCCACATCGTTAGGAATTTCGATTATGGCTCCTAGTTTGCAACCATCTGCAAACTTTGTTAGCCAAAGACCTTCTGTGTTAAACTGCACTTCAGAGAAGTAAATACCAAACAGGACAGAACACAGAACTGAACCCTGTGGTGCTCCACTTGTCACTGGTCTGATGTCGGATTTGGAATCCGCTACTTTCACAGTGTGGGTTCTGTCCATGAGCCAGTTGGCAACCCATCTTGGGACATAGGGATTTATACCTAGTTTAGTGAGCTTATCTATAATTCCAGAGTGGGGTATGGTGTCAAAAGCCTTGGCGAGATCTAGATAAGCTGTCTGAACCATTTTACCCTCATCTATGGCTTTGGTGACTGCTTCAAAGAAGTCAATCAGGTTTAAGAGACATTATCTGCCTTTTACAAATCCAAACTGGGTAGGGTCCAGAGTTTGGAGATTACCAATGTCTTTGTTTATGAGTTCCATGATGATACGTTCCATGGCCTTGCAGACCAGGCTCATCAGGCTAATGGGGTGGTAGTTCCCAGGGTCCGTCGTAGCTCCCCCTTTGTGGAGTGGGATAACCATTGCAGTGCGCTATTCAGTGGGTACAAAGCCTGAGGTGAGGCTATGATTGAACATGGTACTTAGGTAGGGTGCCAGTTCATTCTGTAGTTTGTGTAGAAAGCAGCCCGGGATATTGTCAGGTCCCATGGATGCTGTGTTCTTGGCTTTGGAGAGTGTGTTTTTTACCTGTGCAGCCGTGATTATAGAAACTTTGCATTCTTCCGATATAGAGATGGGACCTCTAGGGGGTGAGAGGGGGATTAAGTTAGCACTGAACCTATCTGCTAGGATGTTGGCAATATCAGTTGGTTCTGTATATTTAGTGCCATTGTGCTGTAACTCAGAGCAGATCTGAGTGTTTCCATTTAGATTCTTGACATAGCTATAGAATGCTTTGTGGTTGTCTTTAGAGTCAGTGGCAATTTTGTTTTCGTAACTAGCTTTGGAGGATTTTATGAGGGATCTCAGCTTCTTTCTGAGGTTGACCAGGGAGTTCCTCCAGTCATGAGTTTTTACTCTTTTTTGCAACAGTTTCTTTCTTCTGTTGTAGAGCTTGTTTATGGCAGAGGACCACCAGATTGGCTTCCTTTTTTTGGAGGATAACATCTTGGTTCTATTAGGGATAGCATGATCCATGCACTCGTGTAAGTGCTTATAAAGTGCATTTGTGTAGGATTCAGCAGTCATACCTCTATTGTCCGTCTGCATGGGTGTCATGAAGTTTGCCACTTCTGTCGTAAGAAGTGTGAAGTTGGCTTTGGAGAAGTTTTTTACAATGGTTTACCTAATTGGGGGTGGGGATGGGATGTGGATGTCTACGCTGATTAGCTTGTGGTTGGATCTGACCACCGAGGAATTGACCTCTGGTGTGGAACACCAGTTTCCCATGTTGGTAATGACCAGGTCTAGGATATTGAAGAGTTGGTACATGAGTAGTTTTCCCAGTTAATGGTGGGGTCGTTGAAATCGCCCATTATTAGGGTGCTGGGTTGTACCCTAATACTTTCCAGTGTATCAAGAAATGAGTAGTGGGAATCCTGGGGCATGGTGGGGGGGTCTGTAGCAAGCTACAATTTGGATTGCGGTCTTGCCCAGAGTTAGTTGCACTTGGATAATTTCGGATGCATTATGCTGTGCAACTAGCCTGGAGGTGTGGATATCCTTAATGAATATAGACACGCCTCCACCTTTAGTGCTTCGTTCTGGGTTAGGTGGCCAAAAGGTGTGGTACGAATTGTTGCCTGGTAATGCAGGGGTGCTCTCTGGAGCTTTGAACCAGGTCTCTGTCACTGCACAGATGTCAATGTTCTCCATTTTAAGGAGTGCCTCAAGTGAGTGCATTTTGAGGTTTAGACTTCTAGCATTGAGTAGCATTACCCTCAGATTTTGCTTGCATGTACCTGTTACGGTGGTGAATTTGTCATTTGAACCTTGCTTAAAAAAGGCACTATAGGGGTGGCAAGAGCCTTAGCCAGTATCAGGAATCCTAAGGGCGACAGGTGCAGGCCATCTCTGGCAAAGCATTGTGGTCTGTCGATCATGTCGTCCCAGACAGACAAATACTGGATCCCTTTAGAATGACACCAGAAGCTTAGCCAATTGTTGAAGTCGATCATTTTGTCCTTGTACTACGGTATCATTCTGGGTGATAGCATGATGCTACTCAAAGTTAGGGTCATACCTGCCTGGGATACAAGATCGGAGAGCTCCTCCATGTCTCTTTTCATGTAGTCCAGGGAGGTACATCTCAGGTCATTCACACCAACATGGACAATGACAGTGTCATATTTGTACTTATTGTGGAGTGTCCTGAGTGCATGCGTTATGTGGTGGATCCTGGCATCTGACAGGCAGCTGGCAGTAACTTTCTCCTTGTTTAGTCTAGTGAGTGGAACATCAGTGTGCCTGACTATAGAGTCACCTATGACTAGAGTGTTGGGTATGTTGTTATGCCTTATGGGCTGTGGTTGAGTGGCACACTGAGTTTGTGGGCTATGTGTCATTTGGGTTATGTTGGGGGGCTGGAGTTTGCTTGCGTTTATGCTTTGGATGTCTCTGATGCTTGGGCAGGATTTTATTGAGAGCCTCCTTGAATGTAGGTGTGTGTTTTGTGTTTCTATGTGTGTGTTTTGGTGGTTTAGGTTTTGAGGGACTATGTGATGACTGTGGTGTGGTGCAAGTGTTTACCTTCTCCTCTTGACTGTCTAGTCCAGTCTTGGGTGAAGAGAGCTTTGCTTCCAGTTTGGCTATATAAGTGCATCTCTCACAGGTTGTAGTGTTGGATGGTAGGAGGAGAGGGTTGTCTGTGCACATGAGGCAATTGCTGCATTGCCCCAAGATGCCCAGATTCATCAGGTAGACAGGAGAAATCACCGGGAGCTGACCCTTAGACATGCCTGGATAGGTGCTTATTTATTAAGTACTAAAAACTGCTTTCCTCTAGACAAGTGAGGAAAGTTGAGTGCTGTAGTAATTTGTAGTTATTTAGTGCTTACAATGAGTTCTGAACAAGTGCTGAGTTCAAAGAAACAGATTTGAGTGCTGAAACTAGAAAACTGGCTAGTTATAATAAACAAAACTAAGCTAGAAGGCTTCCTTCCAACACAGAAGGGCTTGGGGGCTCAGAAGCCTACAAACAGTCTAGACCACTTAACAGGAAAGGCAGGAAACAAGCTTACATTTTTTTTTGTTCTCTTTCCCAGATGCTCTCTTTGTACACAGTAGGAGTGCCTGAAATCAGAATATGATCTCACTGCACTCAGTTGAGTGAGCAAATGAGAGGGGCCCAGAAGGAGTATCCAAATACAAGTCTACAAGAGGGGCAGGCAGTTTCAAAGCCACTAAGATTAACACCAGAACACAAACAGGGAGAGTTGGTGGGAAAACTAACTGAAGAACAGAGTCAAAACTTCCAGTTTAGATAATATTCATGCAACACAACTAAATCAATTTAAATACTGTATTATTTGAAAAAAGTGCAGATAAAGGTACTTAAATTCTCTTATACATCCAGTTGAATACAGCTAGATCTAGCCAGCCAAAGTTGAGGTTTTTAAGCAGAAAATATTTCAAACTGTACGACTTAAATAGGCAGTGACAGGAAAACAAAGAATGTGGCTACCACCACACCTACAATTACTAACAGCTAATAAAATTCAAGCAAGCACTAACTGAAGAACAGAGTCAAAACTTCCAGTTCAGTTAATATTCATGCAACACAATTAAATCAATTTAAATACTGTATTATTTGAAAAAAGTGCAGATAAAGGTACTTAAATTCTCTTGTACATCCAGTTGAATACAGCTACATCTTAGCCGGCCAAAGCTGAGGTTTTTAAGCAGAAAATATTTCAAACTGTACCACTTAAATAGGCAGTGACAGGAAAACAAAGAAGTAAGTTCATAGGTTCATAGGTAAATACTAGGCTATCTGCCCAAGGGCATCTATAAGTCTAGCCAGAATGTGTTGGCTTTTGCCGCCCCTTAACTTAGTTCCCTGTGCTCTGTCCAGCAGAGCCATTAGTTCCCTGTGCCTCTGTCCAGCAGAACTCTTGAAGAGTGTTAGTGAGGGGCTCTGCCTAATGTAGATTAGAATCCTGTTCCAAAGCATGGGGCAGTCTCTGGGACAGGAAACTATCCCTCCAGAATGTCCTATTTATCATTGTGGTGAGGTTTAGATCTCTAGAGCATGTGGCTCTCGGGGATTTGTTGTTTTTTAGGTGGAGCATGTCCATCAATACTGGGTTGGACATGGCCTTGTATGTCAGGCAGAGATCACCTCTGAGTAAGCGGTATGCAACTGAGTACAGCTGGAGTTTCTTCAGTCAGGCTGCATAGGGCATATGTTTGAGGCCAGTAATCCTCTTGGTGAGGTACTTCTATGATCTTTCCAGCTGTTTCAGGTGTCTTGTAAAGTACATCCTAAATGGGGCATTGTACTCTATGATGGGTCTGATGAGTGATGAGCAGAGGGGCACAATAACCTCTTTTGTTCTAGATGTGCACCCTTTTGTGATTAGGTGGGCCACATAAAAGGATTTTCTAACTCCCTTGGCAATATGGGCGGCACAGTGGTGCAGTGGTTAACATTGTCACCTCACAGCAAGAGGTTCTCCGGTTCGATTCTCAGCTGGGGTGCCTTCTGTGTGGAGTTTGCATGTTCTCCCTGTGTTTGCGTGGGTTTCCTCTGGGTACTCCGGTTTCCTCCCACATTCCAAAGACATGCATCAGGAGCATTTCTCCCCGGGCCTCCACTGAAAACAGGCTCTGTGGAACCTAGTCAGACTTTCCCGGTCAACAAATGATAAATAAATAAAATAAAATAAATAAATAAATATGATTATCAAAGGACAGATTACTATCTGCTTGGGTCCCCAGAACCCTTATTACATTTTCTGTATTTAGGGGACTACCACCTATGTGGTAGTTCACGGGTACTTTGTTTTTTCCAAAGGGGATGACTATGCACGTTTTGGCATTTAGCTTGAGGCCATGATTTTGACACCAGGTATCTGTCTCAGTGAGACCCTTCTGGAGGATGTCTGTATTGGCTGGAGAGTCAGTTATGGCTCCCAGTTTGCAGTCATCTGTGAACTTGGTCAGCCATAGTCCTCCTGTGCTTGCCTGTACCTCTGAGAAGTATATACCAAACAGGAGGGCTCCCAGGACTGAGTCCTGGTGGATGCCACTTGTAACCACTTTAGAGTCGGACCTAGAACCTGCAACTCTCACTGTGTGGGTTCTATCCATGAGCCAACTGGCAACCCATCTCGTGACATAGGGGTTTATGTTCAGGCTGATGAGCTTGTCTATAATACCAGAAGGGGGAATGGTGTCAAAAGCCTTTGCGGGGTTTAGGTAGGCGGTGTGGACCTCCTTTCCCTCGTCTAAAGCCTTGGTAACTGTCTCAAAGAAGTCCACCAGGTTTAGGAGGCATGATCTGCCCTTAACAAAGCCAAACTGGGTAGGATCCAATGTTTGGAGGTTCCCAATATCTCTGTTAATGAGTTCCATGATGATGTGCTCCATGGCCTTGCAGACCAGGCTAGTCAGGCTTATAGGGTGATAGTTCCTGGGGTCCGTTGTGGAGCGGGATAACTGTTGCTGTGTGGCACTCTATGGGTATGTAGCCTGTAGAGAGGCTGAGTTTGAACAGTGTGTTTAGGTGAGGGGTTAGTTCATTTTGGAGCTCATGTAAGACACAGCCTGGGACACCGTTCGGTCCCATTGAAGCTGTGTTTTTGGCTTTGGAGAGGGCTGTTTTAACCTGGGTGTCAGTGATTGCTGGGGCTATATATTCTTCTGGTATGACACTGGTTCTGAGTGGAAGCATTTCTTCACCCAGAATGATGCCTAGATTCAAGGGAAAGATAATTGTGTTCAATGATTGATTAAGTTACTGCTGTCATTCAAAGGGGATACAGTACGAATCAGCCTGACAGAAGATGATTGAGAGAGTTCAACTTGCTTTGCAAAAGGCAGTCTACAGCTCTCTAGTTCAGTGGTTTCCACATCCTGGTTAAAACCTTTCCTATGCCCATTGTGCCTTTTTAGGCAGGGTTCCTGAACATCCCAACGTGACAAACATCACAGTTCCCAAACTGGATGATATTGAGGTGTCTCTACTCAATGTCATTAGTTTTAACAGTAAACTGCCTGATCTAAAGGCATCTGATGTATGTGATGTTACCAAGTCATGTTTCAAATCCTTAGAGAGCACCTCTTCCATGCCTGGGTTTTGTGCCTTTGTGAGTACCATGCGTTCAGATTCACCAATAAAGCAGAATCTCTATGTTCATCAACTTCTAATGTTTGATATGGCCAACAATTCTTGGCCTGGGTAAACAAAAATATCCTGCATTACACTGTCCTCAGTCCCACTGGGGTTGTAAATATTTTTGTCATTGTACTCACAAACTTGGCCCCATCTGTTTTGTTTCCATGGTCAGACCTTCATTTGTAAACTCTGACCATAATCTGGTTACCGTTACCCTCAGATCGTCCACTCCCTCAGTAACCAATCCTACCCTCATTAGAGACTTCAGAAAGGCAAACTGCACACAAGTGTGTGATGATATTTCATACTTTAGCCTGGTCAACACTACAGTTGACCCTGATTTTGTAGCTAGCTACACTAATGACTTTTATGCTCATTTAGATAAATTTCTTGACCTGGCAGTCCCTTCCAAAGCCGAGTATGGTTTTATATTCAAAAGATAAACAAACACCATTAGATTGCAAGCATGCTGGTTAGCAAGTTTGCAATAAATTTCACACCTCATGCTTCCGTCCCCTCTCAAACCATCCCTGAGTTGGCACCCCCCCCCCACACACACACCAGTATCACTAAGAAACGCATTTCTAACTGTCAAAGACCAAGAACTCTTTCTTCATGTCCCCAGACAACATATTAGGTTGTCTAATATGCAGAGTTAAACACACACCGACTGATCCCCTCCTCAAACTGTTTAACCTTAAGCCCTGTCACAGGTTATGTGTCTGAATCTTGGCACTCAGCTATAATAATGCTCTTTGTCAGCTTCTCTGAGAAGATGATTCATGCAGGTGATATTGGTTACACCATCCATGCTGTCTACTTCAGTCCGTCCCTGGCAGTTGATACCATGCCACATGATGGGATTGTTGATTCTGTCCCTGGCAGTTGATACCGTGCCACATGATGGGATTGTTGATTCTGTCCCTGGCAGTTGATACCGTGCCACCTGATGGGATTGTTGAGTCTGTCTCTGGCAGTTGATACCGTGCCACATGATGGGATTGTTGATTCTGTATCTGGCAGTTGATACCGTGCCACCTGATGGGATTGTTGAGTCTGTCCCTGGCAGTTGATACCGTGCCACATGATGGGATTGTTGATTCTGTCCCTGGTACTTGATACCGTGCCACATGATGGGATTGTTGATCCTGTCCATGGCAGTTGATACCGTGCCACATGATGGGATTATTGATTCTGTCCCTGGCAGTTGATACCGTGCCACATGATGGGATTGTTGATTCTGTCCCTGGCAGTTGATACCATGTCACATGATGGGATTGTTGATTCTGTATCTGGCAGTTGATACCATGCCACATGATGGGATTGTTGATTCTGTCCCTGGCAGTTGATACCGTGCCACATGATGGGATTGTTGATTCTGTCCCTGGCAGTTGATACCGTGCCACATGATGGGATTGTTGCTTCTGTCCCTGGCAGTTGATACCGTGCCACATGATGGGATTGTTGATTCTGTCCCTGGCAGTTGATACCGTGCCACATGATGGGATTGTTGATTCTGTCCCTGGCAGTTGATACCGTGCCACATGATGGGATTGTTGATTCTGTCCCAGGCAGTTGATACCGTGCCACATGATGGGATTGTTGATTCTGTCCCTGGCAGTTGATACCGTGCCACATGATGGGATTGTTGATTCTGTCCCTGGCAGTTGATACCGTGCCACATGATGGGATTGTTGATTCTGTCCCTGGCAGTTGATACCATGCCACATGATGGGATTGTTGATTCTGTCCCTGGCAGTTGATACCGTGCCACATGATGGGATTGTTGATTCTGTCCCTGGCAGTTGATACCGTACCACATGATGGGATTGTTGATTCTGTCCCTGGCAGTTGATACCGTGCCACATGATGGGATTGTTGATTCTGTCCCTGGCAGTTGATACTGTGCCACATGATGGGATTGTTGATTCTGTCCCTGGCAGTTGATACCGTGCCACATGATGGGATTGTTGATTCTGTCCCTGGTAGTTCATACCATGCCACATTATGGGATTATTGATGGCCTTAAACATAAATCTCTTTGTGGTAAGATGGACAAGTAACTGCCTTAAGGACAGAGCACAAATTTCTGATGGGTGACAGATCTTCAGACAGAGAGAAGGTGAGCAGTGGCGTGTTCCTCCTGTCCGGCATTTATTTTTATGGGATCTCCAAACTGATGACCGTGATATCTGGTGAATCAAATTTGCTGATGACTGCAAGTTGGTTGCATTGCATCTGTCATATCTGTATTGGATGCGTATAGCCACCTAAAAGTCAGTTCCTAGTATTTAGAAAAGGCTGAAATTAAACATAAAATAAAATAAAAATGTAACATCATCCTCTTCAGAGAGCAGAAACACTCTGTATCCTACCAAATCGAAATCATCCCATTACCATATGAATCAGTGGTCAGCGATCTGAGCACTTGGGCTGATAGTTCCATCTACATTGACCTTCATATGGTGACTATAGTTGGGAAATTTAAAGACATTCTTTTAAACCAAGGAAGCAATTGTTCCCCTATAGTCTGCCCTAATCAGACCTATTACAGAATTTAATGCACCTTTCTGACATCTATCTGGTCAGGTACATTAAAAAAAATGAAAATAAAACGAATATGTTCAGGAAATATATCTCTGATCTCAAAAACCTTAGCTACCAGGGGAGACTGGAGAATTTCTCCTTCTACTCAGTGTTATGCAGGCTCCTGAGGGGACACCTTTGCTTAGCTTGCCATGCCCTTAGGATCATTTCTTTAATCTGCTTTTGCTCACCATATCAACTCATGTAGCTAGTACTAGAGCTTGGGATCTCACCCTTCACCAAGGAATAAATAAAACTAGACAGAGAGATACGCTCATCACCCAGTACCTCCTCTTAATCCAGAACAAGCTCCTTTTGCATGTCAAGCAATGTGAACCCTTGTCATCCTTCAAGCATAACTTAAAACCAACAAACAAGTGTGTGCTCCAGTAGTACTGATGTATCCCTAGAAGGGCCTGTTCACCCTCTGGGTGAGCTGAGTGGTGACAAAAGTAAGGAGAACGGCCACTAAACCTACTAGTGAGTAAGTAGGAGACACTTCTTTTGTAAGTAGGGATCCTCGAGGGCTGTCTCTAAACAAACTGGAAGTAAGTCTGATCCCTTCCAATGGAGGGAATCCTCTGCAAGTTACTCCTGCATGAAGATGAATCCATTAAAAAAAAAACACCTGTAGAGATTAACAAAATAATTCCTGGACCCTCAAATAAATTGCACTCAGTAAATAAAAAGTATCAAAGCAAAGGCAAATGGAAAAACTGTGAATAAAAGCAAAGCCATAATAAATTAAAATAACATACAAAAAATTTGGGGAGCTATCAACCAATTGCTAAAAACCTAACCAATCCACTACCCCAGCTCCATCCACAGCAAACCCCACTGACAGTATAGCCTTGCAATTTAATACACACTTCATCAACTCCATTCTGTCCCTTATTAATAATTACAGCAACACCCATTTAATTGTCTCTCCAGTTCTGGAAACTAATCTTAATTCCTTTTTCGTAAATCCAGTACAAAATTCTGTAATAAAAAAAACCCTATGCAAACTCGCCGCCAACCAACTCCCCTTTGAATTTCTTAAACTGGCCGCAGATATCTTCTACCCCATTTCAATCTTAATCAACCAAACTATTACAGAAAAATACATCCCTAAAATTTGGAAGGTTTCTTACATAACCCCCCGACCCACACACAAAGGTGGCACCTCCGCACAATTCACTAATTATAGGCCAATTGCAATTCTCTCACCCAAAGCAAAAGTACCTGAAAAATGTATGCATTCACAACTACTTGACCATCTTGCTATTCCAAATGCATTTCTTTTTATTGAACTCGTTTCATTTAAATTCCTGTATATTTAAGTCAGTATTTTGTTATTCTGTTAAAAGATTATAATAAAAAACATGGATTAATCAAAAAAAAACAACCTGCTGTACATATCCCAACATGGTTTTAGGCCAAAGCATAGTACAACATCTCTAGTTAGTTTTATTAACACAATCAACCAGCAGAGAAACAATGGCCTACTAGCCTCATCGATCGTTCTTGATATGTCAAAGGTCTTTGACATAATCTCACATCAAAAACTTATCAATTAATTAGCTGCCTTAAACCTTTCCCAATCTACCCTTTCCTGGTTTGCCAACTATCTAACTGATCGTCAACAGGCAGTCAAGTGGCAAAATGAACTTTCAACTCTACTACTTTTCTCTGTGGGTGTACCTCAAGGTTCAGTCCTTGGTCCACTGCTTTTCTCCATTTTTACTAACAAATTATGCACAACCACTCAACATGCAGCCATAATCCAATATGCTGATGATTCCTGCCTCGTATGCGTAAATCCCTCTCTTACTGAACTCCTACAAAAAAAAAAAACAACAATCCTTCCTAGATATAGAACAATTCCTTTCAAACTGTCAACTAATTCTCAGTCCCAACAAAACAAAACTTGTGCTCTTCACCAATAGCAAAAAAAACAAACTACCGTCCCTCGTTCACTATCTACTCATCGAGCATAAAACTAATAGAGCCAGTAAATCACACTAAGTTCCTTGGGGTCAAGATAGACAATGACCTTAAATTTGACAAACACCTTCACTTTAAGTTAGGCTCCCTATATAGAATCAAGCCCTTTCCAAATGACACCACCAGACAATCCATCTCTAGAACACACTTACTCTCCACCCTCTTATATGCCTCACCAGTATTTACAAATCTAAGAAAATCTGACTTAAATAAATTGGAGTCCTGCTATAATAAAATAGCCATCCATCCAGATCATGCCAATGCTCAGCCCTACACCAGCTTAAATGGTTGGAACTTCCTAATCTACTTACCCTTAATCAGCTAGCCTTAGCACCCTCTACACTGCATCACCCAGGTAACTGTCCAGCCCTTAGGGGACCTTGTTCAACCCCATACCAACTGCAGAACACTAAGGCCCTAACAGAAACTCCTGCCAAAGGTAACCAAGTACTTTAATAGCCATGGTGGTTCCCTATACTCTAACAAAATATTAAAATCTTAGAATATTATGCCTCAGAACATATTCACTACAACCAACTCATCTAAATTCAAGATGCCTCTTAGACAACACCTAAATAACACCTGTCTCTGCTCCTGCACTAAACCAGGCTAAACTTCCTCACTTTCTATCATAGGTTTATAGGCTCATAGGTAGCAGGTTCTAGGCTATCAACCCTAGGGCCTGTACAAGCCTAGCTAAAAAGGTACCCTGACTTTCGCCACCCAAGAAAATTATTTTCCTGTGCCCCTGTCGAGCAGAGCCCCAGAGGTGATCCCCGGGGTGAATTTCCTATTTCCCATCCAATCATCAAGATTTTTCTTGAAGAGTGCTAATGAGGAGCTTTGTTTGATATAGATAGGTAGTTTGTTCCAGAGTATGGGAAGTCTCTGGGACAGAATCTATCCAGCATGTTCTGTTCTGTTATTGGTGAACAGGGTTAGGTCCCCCCTAGAGCATGTAGCTCGGAGGGATTGGTATTTCTTTAAGTGGAGTATGTCCAACAGCTCTGGGTTTGACATAACTTTGTATGTTAGGCAGAGATCGCCTCTGAGTATGGCGATATGTGATGGAGTAAAGCTGGAGTTTTTTGAGATGGCCTGCATAGAGCACCTGTTTGAGGTCGGTAATCCTCTTTGAGAGGTATTTCTGCGGCCTTTCCAGTTGTTGTAGATGTCTTGTGAGGTACATACCAAAAGGGGTGCTGTTCTCTATAATGGGTCTAATGAGTGACGAGTAGAGGGGGAACAATGACCTCTTTTTTCCTGGATGAGAAACCTTTTGTGATGAGGTGTGCCACGTAGAAGGATTTCCTGACTACTGTGGCAATGTGATTATCAAAGGAGAGACTACTGTCCACCCGTGTCCCAAGGTCTCTTATCACACTTTCGGTGTTAAGTAGACTACCACCTATGTGGTAACTCATGGGTACAGAGTTTTTTACCAAAGGAGATGACAATGCACTTTTTGGCACTGAGCTTGAGGCCATGGCTTTGACACCAGGCATCTGTCTCAGTGAGGCCCTTTTGTAGAATGTCCACATCGTTAGGAGTTTCAGTTATGGCTCCTAGTTTGCAGTCATCTGCGAACTTCATTAGCCAAAGACTTTATGTGTTAGCCTTTATGTTTCTCTGCTATTACAATACCTCATTTTTTCCACCTATATAGCTCTATTTTACTACCTACTCTGTAGATGTAAAGCTTTTTTGCTTCTTCTTTTCTGTCTCTGTGTTATGTTTTTCACCTCACGGTATCTCATAACTTATCTACTATACAGTTCCTTTACCAGAGCACTTTTTTACTTTTTTGTAATGTACCTTCCTTGTATCTCTGCTATTACTCTATGTAATTGACTTCATAAAAATGCTTATTATGTCTGTTTCACTGTTAAAATTGTAAAATGTTTGTATTTGTCATAATACTGTGGAACCTTTCTCCCTTGGCCTCCACTAAAAATAGGCCAAAAACCCAGTCAAACTTCCCCAGTAAACAAATTTAAAATAAATAAAATATAATAAATAAATAAATAAAATAGAAATGTAATGCAGATGCCAGTTCTTCAATTTACAGTTTGCTTAACTTTTTATTTACTGAGTACAATTTATTCAAGAGTTCAGGAATTATTTGTCAATCTCTACAGGTGGTATAGGGTTTTTTTAAGGGATTCAACTTCACACAGCAGTAACTTCCAAAGAATTCCCTCCATTGGGAGGGATCAGACTTACTTCCAGTTTGTTTAGAGACAGCCACCAAGGATCCCTGCCAGAAGAAAATGTCTCCTGATAACTCACTTTTAACTAAAATTTGCACTATGCCTTACTAGTTACTCCCCTTGCAAAAAGTGGCAAAGCCTAAAGATGGGTGCTGGCCTCTGACTAAACTGGCCTTGTATAGCCTATGATCCTAACATTAACAGTGGCCTTGTATAGCCTATGATCCTAACATTAATACTGGCCTTGTATAGCCTATGATCCTAACATTAATAACCTTTATACTATGACCCAACGGGTGACACATTAGTATGTTGCTTAGCCCTTTTGCCTTGCAGAGCTTAGATACCTAGTTTGATTCTAAACTAGGATGAGTTCAGTGAGAGCTTGTATTTTCACATTGTTTGTATGGGTCTCTGCTGCAATCGCTGGTTTCCCTTCTCAACTCAGTGACATGTTTTCAGATTTCTTGGTGATGATTAGTTGTCATTAAATGTATCTGTGTGCCTGTGTGCCTATCTGAGATTGTGTACCCTGCAGTGGATATTCAGGGCTGGCTTTAGGCGAACTAAAGTCTTGCACAAAGGACTCTATGGTGCTCTCCCCTCTGCTAGTCACCATTCTCCTACAAACCCCATTATCTCCCCAGGTTCTCCCCACCCTGGCCTCTGCATGTCATCCAGATTACTTTTCCCTTGTTTTCTCATACTTTATCATACTCTTCAGCTTTTTCCTGCATCCCTTCAATACTCACTAACTGGTTGGGACTGCACTGTAATAACTGTGGAGGAAATAATTAAATTATGCTGGTGGTCAGGAAGGTACTGATCCCCAGAAGCAATGCAGTTCTATATCTCTGAAGTGCATTTTAGAGTTTTTTTTCTGAACCTTTGATCCTGTTATGCTCTGAATGAAAATCATGACTAATGAAAGAAATTCAGTTTGAATGTTTATTTCATGGAATAAGCAAGTTGTGTCCAAAGTTTAATATTCATATATGCAACATTCCTCAAAAGGTGGCCTACTTCTCTGCTCATATTATGTCTCATAGTTAATGTGAAAAAATAATAATCACAGTAATGTATTCCAACTTGCAGACTGTAGAAAGCACACAGCCCATCAACAAGCAATAATGATTTTATGTGCAAACTTCTGAAGCTAATTGTGAGAAAAATTACAAAAATAATGGCTGCACTGTCTGCAACCCTCACACAAGCTAGAGTGACCTTCTGTGCACACCTCTAAGAAGAGCCAGTTTCGGACTAGTTGGGGGCCAGGACAGGAGCTCCGACTAAGCCTGTGACAGTATCCACTTATACAGCAAAGGGTGTGGAGGCCACTTGGCCCTGATGTGCTGTGAAGGTCTAGATGTTCTGTGATGCAGTTTATCTTTTATTTTTGAAGGATAATGATTGAATTGTTAACTCTTCTACTTCTGTCATTTTACACAGAACAGTTATGTATGTGCTTGCCAATAATCTATGCATGTAAACAGATAAAAATGGGTGATATTATTTTTGTCATATATGTACACACACACACACACACACACACACACACACACACACACACACACACACACACACACACACACACACACACACACACACACACACACACACACACACACACACACACACACACTGCAGACTTACCTACAGATAAATTGGAGGAATGTCAGTTCATTTACAACAGTTCTTCAGAATGTAGGAGGAAAACAGAGCACCTGGACAAAATACACACAGTGATACAGGGAAAATATTCAAACTATACACAGAAGGAACCAAAAAAAAATATTTCATCTGCAGAGCCAAGTATTATAAGA